>NW_020864515.1:0-5888 GCF_003713205.1 Coffea eugenioides
TGGCCATGTTCGCAAAAGTTGAAAGTGTGGACGCTTTGTTTGCTAACAAGCTAACATGTGTTGTGTTTAGTACCTCTTCTTTTGTGCAGATTAAACAAAGTCAAGTAGAGTTGGTCATGGCATGTTCCATTCCGAAGTCACTTGGACACTTTGCGAGTTTCCATGGAGTTTGTCTCCTAGGAGCTAAATCTCTTTGGTATCAATCCATGGAACAATCTCCATTCAAACCTGTCCGCGCCATGGGAGGAGTTATTCGAGGCCATTATTTTGACGAGAAGTATTGTAAAGCTATCCAAAATTTTCCAACTACGACTAAAGAGTTGCAGCCTGATTTCATGCTTGTTCCAGCTGCGTGTTGCGCGAATGCATGTGATTCGTATGGGGTGAATTTCACTTCATTCTTGCCGCTTATGTTGGGTGATGCCCGCAAGGGTGTCAATCAAGATCCGAGTGCTGTTCTTACCTCACTAGTTCATGTTTCTATGGATGTGCAACACGGGTGGCTCAGTGTCCCACCTCCAGAGTGGCAAGTTGTGCCGATTCAGTGCCTAGGGCTAAATTACACCACCTTGCACAACCAGGTTCGAGGCTTTTCTAGTTTCAATGAATATCGTTATGAAGTGCATGTGAATGTCTGGGTGCGAAGGCTAATTAGCGAGCTTTGGGCTGCAACCTGGAACGTTCACAAGCCTTACACACGTTCCTTCCTACCTTGGAGAATGTCCTTGTTTGAGAACCCCTTGAAGCTGACCAAGAGACATGTGCACCGAATTATCTTAATCATAACATATGCAAGTATCATTCAATCTAAGAGGGCCAATATGTGGAGATTTGAGGTGTCATGCTACTATCTCTTGTTAGTATCATTCATCTCCATCCAGATTTGAGGACAAATCCTTCTCAAGAGGAGGGGACTGATGTGTGCATGGATAGCGAGATGGATGGCGGCCCTGACTCAAGGCTTTCATAGAGATATTGAAGGCTTGGAAGGAGACAATCAAGTTATCTACACCATGATCCAAGCCCATGAAGAGTCAAGTTATCTACACCATGATCCAAGCCATGAAGAGTCAAGTGGGCCTCCAAGTGAGTTGGCAGAATAGGGCCTTAAGCCTTAGTGTTAGGAGTCTTAAGTTTAGATTAGTCCTTTTGTTAGCCATGGATTCGGCCCACCTTTGTCTAAGGATGGCCGAATCACTAGGCCCTTTTTATTGAGTCCATGGGTCGGCCCACCTTGTCCAAAGAGTGGCCGACCCTCTAGCCTTGCGATATTAGGGTTTCATTAGTTTTGCCTATATAAAGGCTTGCTTTGTAAAGCATAAAGGGGGACGTTTGATCAATAAAGTTTTGCATATTTTCGATTCTTCTTGAGAGAGAGATTCGACCCCTTTACTTGCTTTGGCAAGGGTTTTGAGCAGTCTTGCGTCCTGTCCTAGATTGTTCTACCGACCTATTCCCCTGGAGTATTCACCTTCATTGGAGTGTCGTCTACCGTCTTGAATCATATCGTGTCGTCCGTTTGGTTCTAGACCCCGCAATTCCAAGCGTTGGACATCCTCGCTAGATCCTTGGGCAAACGTGCTACGTGTCTCGAAACGTGTTGATCGAGGAACGTATCAGTTGGCTTCAGAGCTTTGGTGGAGGTATCTTCCGTTATATCCGTAGTTTTGTCTTAGTTTCCCTTGTTTCCGCTGCCTTGTTTACAAAAAAAAAAAACAAAAAAAAAAAAAAACAAACAACGTCACTGTTCATCCGACACTGTTGACACAGCTACTGTTCATCCGACACTGTTCACGTTACTGTTCATCCGAACACAAAAATCTGTTGGTGTGTTATCTCCTTTGTGTTGTGTCTAGTTTGTTGATAATTTCTGTCCACAACTTGTTTCTTGCGTTTGAGTCGTTTGTTGCATCAAAAATTCTGGTTGTTGGTGTTTCAACGTTGCTCCCAAATCTGTCTCGTTAGTTGGTTGTCGCTTGGGCAGCAAGAACAATAACGTGACGGCTGCTAGGGTTTCCTTATCTTGCTAGGGTTATCCTTGCGGCTAGGGTTTTCTACTTGCGGCTAGGATGTCTACTTGCGGCTAGGGTTTCTTTGTACTCACTTGGACACTCTCTCTCCTACTTTTTTAGGAAAACTTTCCCAAACTCTCTCATCCATTTTTTTTTTTGGAAACTTTCCTAAATTCTCTCATCCATTTTTTAGGAAACTTTCCTAAACTCTCATCCATTTTTTTTGGAAACTTTCTTAAAGTCTCTCATCTATTTTTAGGAAACTTTCCTAAATTCTCTCATCCATTTTTAGGAAACTTTCCTAAATTCTCTCATCCATTTTTAGGAAACTCACCTAAAATTCTCTCATCCATTTTTAGGACCTTTCCTATATTCTCTCATCCACTTTAGGAAACTCTCCTATATTCTCTCATCCACTTTAGGAAACTCTCCTATATTCTCTCATCCACTTTAGAAAACTCTCCTATATTCTCTTCCTAGATTTTAGGAACACTCTCCTACACTTTCTCCTATATTTTCTCCTAGTTTTTAGGAACACTTCCCTACACTTTCTCCTACATCTCCGTGATTACTCTTGAGGAAGAAGTTGGTGACATTTATTGGACTTGAGCGGCCTTTCTCAACTACCTAACCCAACAGGTAAAGGTATTTGGTAAGTCCATTAGAGTGAGTAATTGTGAGTGATACACGAGTGTCGAGAGAAAACACGTCAGGGAGCGTGAAAAACAATATCTTCGGTTTTGTTACTAACTTTTGCAGGTTCCCTCATACATTCATGGCGAGTACAAGACGCATAAAAGTTAGCTCACCACATTGGCTTCCTGATCCTAAGGGAGTCAAAGAAGTGGCATTACGTGGTGTAGATGAGCAATTGGACATCGTCAAATCTCAGTTGCTTGGTTGGTTTTATACTCGTTGTGGTGTCAAAGATAAAATCTGTAGCTTGGCCATTGATGGGAGTTGTGAAGTCAACCTTGCAAGTGCTATCATGGTTGAGAAATTAAATCTTCTAACCATTGATCATCTTCAACCATACAAGTTGACGAGCACTCATGGTAATGTTTGGGTTACTAAGTACACACTTGTACCTATTCAAATCGGCAAATATGTGGATGAGGTGTTGTGTGATGTAGTCCCAATTCAAGTGACACATGTGTTGTTGGGCAAAGCATGGATGTCGAGGCGAGAAATTAAATATGACGGACATACTAATAAGTATTCCTTCTTATTTAATAGTCGTCGTCTTGCACTTGTATCACTTACTTATGACCAACTTTGTATTGATCTAGCATGCATGAAAAGTGAGATTGAGCGTTATAGAATGGAGAAAAAGCTAGATGAGGGAATTGTGCCTGAAGAGGTAAAACCCGAGGGAGTTGAAAATAATGAGATGAAAGGGTCAGCTGTTGAACTAGAAAAAGAGATAGAAAAATCTAATGAGATGGGTGGTAAAAAGGAAGAAAGGAGAGAAAGTGGGCTGATCTTGAGCAACCCGGTGAAGGCCTATTATTTTCCTAACGAACTTACCTTCGCTTTGTTTAGTGTTTCTACTTTTATACAGATCAACCAAAGGCAAGTTGAGTTGATCTTGGTGTGTTCCATTCCAAAATCAATTGTAGACTTTGCAAGCCTCCATGAAGTTGGCACTCCAAGAGTTAAACCCCGTTGGTATCCATTCATGGAACAATATCAACTCAAATCAGTCCACACCAAAGGGGAGTTGATTCGAGCTCGTCTTGAAGGGAACACTCCACATTTTGGGGATCGTTGTGTACCAAGGGTTCGTTTAAAGAACAAGTACCTCAATGACCATTATGATCTTCGTCTTGCTCTTAGTCCACATGAAGCTCCAACATCACCAAATCCGCATTGGTGCCTTGCAAGTGTGTTCGAACCGGAGTTCGATTTCATGGGATGCACTTCATACCACTTTGAGGACCCTTACCTCATGACCACAAACGATCAAGTTGAGCATACATTGAAGATGGTTTGTGAGATTCAAGGTTCGACAAGGGTTATGTTCCAACTTAGCCCATGGGCTTTGCCTTGGATGCCATCTGTAGCCATCATAACAAGATTGAGTCGAAGGCATGTAACTCGTCTTGTCACCATTTGTGCTTCAATTTGTGGGCAAATTGCTTTCAAGAGGGGGGGAATGATACGAACAAGAGGAGCCACTGGAGCCATGATACCAACCAATGATACGAACAAGAGGAGCCACTGGAGCCATGATACCAACCCTTGTTCGTGTCATTCATTTCCATCCAGATTTGAGGACAAATCCTGCTCAAGTGGAGGGGACTGATGTGTGCACGGACCTTAGTGGAGGGGACTGATGTGTGCACGGACCTTAGCCCAAGTAATAACCCAGTCCGAGTTCCATTGGGCCCAGTCACACGTGCAAGAGCCAAGCTCTTCAAAGAATCCCTCCAAGCCCTTGTTCGAATTGTCCAAAACCAACATGGAGTCCATAGAGATATTGAAGGTTTGAAGGATTTTAATCGAGTTATCTACACCATGACCCAAGTCCATGAAGAGTCAAGTGGGCCTCCAAATGAGTTGGCCGAATAGGGCCTTAGGCCTTAGTAGGTATTTAGCAATTGATTAGTGTTTAAGTAAGAACATGGGCCGGCCCATCTTGTCCCAAGACCATGGGCCGACTTTTCCCTTTCCTAGTCCCTTTAGGGTTTCAGTCATTTTAGCCTATAAATAGGCTTGCTTTGTAAGGTTTTAGGGAGACGTTTTATCAATAAAGTTTTGCATATTTTCGATTCTTCTTGAGAGAGAGATTCGACCCCTTTACTTGCTTTGGCAAGGGTTTTGAGCAGTCTTGCGTCCTGTCCTAGATTGTTCTACCGACCTATTCCCCTGGAGTATTCACCTTCATCGGAGTGTCGTCTACCGTCTTGAATCAAATCGTGTCGTCCGTTTGGTTCTAGATCCCGCAATTCCAAGCGTTGGACATCCTCGCTAGATCCTTGGGCAAACGTGCTACGTGTCTCGAAACGTGTTGATCGAGGAACGTATCAGTGATGAGAATATAGAGACCAAGGCCCATTCCATTCAAGCACATGGGGAATTGGAAGATTCAAGTAAAGACTAGTTCGCGGAGTACTAGCTTATTAATTAGGTTTTTAGTTATCATTATTAGTTGTTTGTTAGCATTAAATAATTTCGGTCAATAACACTTTACCTTTGGCCGAATTCTGAGTCTTAGATTAGTTAATTAGTTGATAGATATTTTCACCCTTAATGAAGGGCAAGGTCGTCCATTGGACATTCTAGGGTTTGAGTCCTGTAAGGCTATATATCGCCTAGGTTTTCATTCATTAGAGAAAAAAATTCAGATTTTATAAAATATATGTGAGTTATTTCACTCTCTCTTGCCTCAAGAGAATTTCCTTTGAATACTTGAGAATTAATCTTAAGTTGTTCAACGAACTTATCAATCAAGTAGTCTCCTTGATTGTGGCGTTCTTCTATCTATACTTTTGGTTCACTAAAGTGGCTAGTCGTGGGTTAAGGAATCTCCTTAGTTCGTGGCTCGTGATTCTAGAAGGGTCAAAGTTCCGCAAAACATCCCAACTTGGTGTTCGTCTAGATCCGTCTCACATCAGTTGGTAATCAGAGCTAGTCGACAACCACCAGGTTATATCCTTCTTTTCTTTTGTGTTTCGAGTCACATACTCTTGTTCCAAATCAGTTTGTGTGTCAATTCAAAAAAAAAGTACTGTAGCATCGTACTGTTCATCGCTACTGTTCACCGCGCCGTACTGTAGCGATACTGTTCATCGCTCTGTAGCGACACTGTTCATCCCGAAAAAAATTTTTTTTTTTTTTCCCATAACTTGTGTTTCTTTCTTATTTTGGTGTCTT
>NW_020864516.1:0-45724 GCF_003713205.1 Coffea eugenioides
TACTTGTCCAGTCCTATCACGGAATGGAAAGGTGAATCAGCAAGCGACGAAAACTAATTCCGAACCGGCCAAGGTGGAAGGGACCAAATCTAAGGTAGCGGCTCGAGTGTATTCATTGGAACCACAACAGGTCCCCGATTCTCCTGAAATTGAGGAAGGTATGATTTTGGTATTCCACCGATTTGCGGAAATCTGAGTAGATCCCGATGTTATTCATTCATTTGCTAACCCCAATTTTGATGGACGAAATAGATACCACGCCTGCTTGTCTACCCTACGACCTGAAAGTAGTATTCCTATTGGGAAACATCGTTTGAGCATTGGTATGGTTTGTAAGGATCGCAGCATTTGGGTAGAAGAGAGAATAGTGTTCACGCGAAAAAAAAAGAAGTGAAGAAATCATGGGATAGAAGAGGCTACCTTGGAGGTGAAAAAGGAATACCCTGAACTGTTTGTGAACCAAGGTGAGAAATTTCGAGGACGAAATTCTTTTAAGGGGGAGAGAGTGTGAGAACCCGTAATTCTCCCATTTTCTAGGTTTTATTATCTTTCATGTCTTGTTTTCTGCATTTTCGTGAGTAGGAAAATTTCTAGATATTTTTAAGGAGCAGATATAGTTTTTAGATGATTTTTCTAGTATCGAATAGATTTTGAGAAATTAAGAGCGTATTGTAACGACCCCATCTCCCCCTAAGGCGAACCAAAGGGTTTAGCGGACCGCCTGCCCAGCTCTCGTCGGGACTCACTCACTTACTACATTTCTCAAGTAAATTACAAGGTACAACTCAAATAATACATCCAATTCTCCAAAATTACATATCATAAGCGAAGCGGAAACTAGTTCTAAGCGTAAAATGTAGATTTACATCCGATTCAATTCCAATATTTATACAAGCCCAAAAGTACACAAACCAAAACTAAAACTAAACTATACAAGATGTACGCCATCCAGCCACACAAAGATCCAAAAACAAGTTCTTCCTTTACTTCGATCCCTGGGGGGAGAAGAAGATAATAGGGGGTGAGCTAGAAGCTCAGCGAGTGACCAGTAAAATCAACAGCCAAGTATTTTTTCACAATAAAGCATTGATATGATGTTATGATGCAGTAATCAAATGTTCATTTATTGCTCATGTGAGCCAGTGAAGTTCTTGTACTTAAATATCCAATGCTCGTTTAGATCAGGTAACCATGAAACAGAAGTAAGGAGCCATCATACTCCAAAGAATGTGTAAACAATAGTGGAGACATTGGTTCTAAGCACAAGACTTTCCAGGAACTCATTGGAGCCAAATTATGTCATGGCATACACCCAAACCCAAATGATATGCAATGGAGTAATAAATGCAAGAATTAGTTCAAAAGTAACTTTGGAAATAGTTGAGGGATCACTCACTCAAACTATAGTGCCTGAAGTAGTCACGTTCAATCATACTCCAGATTTGGAGTCCAGATCTGCGATAAAAATCCGATTTGAGAACTTTGAAACACGAGTAAGATTTGAAACTTAAACGTTCCGTTCATAAGAATCAACCAATTGAAATTCATTTGAAAGGCATTCGTGAAACACTTGCTTGCTTTTCAAATCATAAGGTTTTTGTAGCATATATACTTGGAAACAATACTTGAGTTGAAAGTACAAGGAAATACAAGTTTACATTGGCCATTATATCTTTTCCTCAAGAGTACAAGTTCGTTTAGGTTTTAACGTATAACCATCGATAACAAAGTAGCAAAAGTTCTCGCTAGTTCAAGTGGTAATCACTTAACCTTCGCTCAAGTTGCAAATATAGTTTTCTAGTTCTCGAGTAAAAATTCGGGCAGCATGCCCTTTGTGTTTACCTAATTTTCCAGCCATTTAGGCTTCTTATTTTTCCTCAACCAAAACCCAACATCACATATATCAGCAATTCATGTCAAGAGCCGTTCCATAGGCTCACAATATCATAAGATCAAGATTCACAATAATAGCAAGTGCAGAAATTCAATTTAGCAAAAGACAGATTAGACGTATGGATGCGGAAATAACATATCCGAGGCTACGCTTATCGGATTGAGGTACAAACTATGCCGTTTCCAAGCTAAGACTCAGGGCTACAATGTTCATGAAGGTCACTTAGTCCAGTTTCTAATGTAACTTAGTCAAATCCTCAAATTACAGAACCAAAATCCACTTTGTCGGCTGTTTAACCGCATTACACTGTAATGGACATATCTCAGGCTACAAAAGTCCAATTCTGGTGTTCTTAGAGGCATTTGAAAGCTAAGTCAGAATAATACAACTTTCATGTTTTGGAAAAAAGCTAAATCAGTACGGATCCTAGTCAAAAAATGTGATAAACTGGACAAACTGATCACACGGACTGCTGGGAAAAAACTTAAAAACAGTAAGGGTATTTTGGACTTTTCACGACCTACGTTGTTCCGATTGAGCTGAAATTTTGTAGGAACCTATAAAATACCATTATATACAACTTTAATTCTTTGACCTAAGGCCAATTCGGCCTCGAACATAGGGTTACAAATTCGGACAGAATGTTGGGGAAAATTTTCCAGATTCTGGAATTTTTTGTAATCAATGGAACTTTCTCAATTTTCTTGTTCTAATCACTACCAAAACCCCTTATAAAACCTCAATTGCAATATATATATATCATACATCAAATTGGGCAGAAATTCCCCAAGCCCTAGTTCATCATATAAAAGGGGAAAACTTCCAAATTCATCACACCCACTTGCATAATCATGAAATCAAGCCAAAACTTAAGCTAAATAAACATCTTAAAGCAAAATTTAAAGCAACAAAGATCATGATCAAATGTTTGTACCTCAAAAGCAAGGCTTGATAGAGTAATCCTTCACCCCCTTTGATATTTCCTGGTTCCTCAAGCTTCCCAACTCACACTTAGTACTTTAATCGGTTTAGAATTGGATTTGTTACTTGGGTTGAAGCAAATCAAGAAGGAAATGGAATGTTTCCCTTAGTGTTTTTCTTCTCCTTCCTCTCGGCCAGCAGCAGCAAAAATGAAGAGGAAAGTTGCTGAATTTTGGTGCTTAAATAGAAAGACTAAGTCTTGGTCAAGAAGCCTTAAGGTGGCGACACTTTTTTCTCTTTCTTTCTTGCATTTTAAGCCTCATAAATTCGGTCAAACCAGCTGCAAACTAAGAAGATATTTTATGCAAAAGTCAATAAGCTTGTTTGGTAAGAAAAATGGTGGTCAAGTGGCGCGTTCAATCGGTAATGCGCGGGACCCGCCGGTTCGCGCCGTTTTTCTTAAAAACTCACGTACTAGGGTTTTTACTTCCCATTCACTAACCTTATATCATTGCTACTACTCACATATTATTTTTCACTTAAAAGTCACTTTTAATCACCAAATTTGATCCTTGCTCCGTCCCGAAAATTCATCCGGCGGAAAAATCGCGAAAACCCTAATTTGCTCAAATCTTGAAACCGAAGTGTGAAACCCTATTTTCTAGGTTCATTGGCACTTATTGTGGGGTGATTGAGTAGTAGGGCCATTATAAAGTGATATTTATCAAAGAAAAGGAATTTTAAGAAAAATATAAGGAATTTGCACGGCTTCTGGCCGGATTCCTCACAAAACACTATTCATCAGCAATTTTTCCCTTTTCTTCTGCCTCGGGGCGTTACAACTCCCCTCCTTAAAAGAATGTCGTCCTCAACATTCCAACTTGTACTAATCAGATCAAAATAGTTCTCGAAAGTCGATCACGTATTAAGAATCATTTCAATCTCGCTTATCATAATCAAATACTAATCAGATCAAATATCTCAAAGGTCAATCACATACTAAGAATCACTCATTACAATCAAGTACTAAAAGTACTCCAATCCAACTTATCAAATAATCTTGATCCAATTGATAGTCAGACGAGTAACTGGATACATATACAAAAAGGGCTCGAAATCGGACTTAAAGTCCCTGGTATTTGGAAAAACAATTCAGGACATAACGATATCTCAGGTCAGAAATTACCCCTGGTGGTGCTTTATAACACAACAAGCTAGCACTCAGCTATACTTCACCAGAGCCTCAGATGCAAGATTTTGATCATGGCGGTGCTGGACAACACAACAGGTTAGCACAACGGCTATACCTCGCCAAAGAACCTCAGTTCAAAATTTCATCCTTGGTGGTGCTTTATAACACAACAAGTTAGCACAACGGCTAAACTTCACCAGAGGATCTTAGCTCAAGAAATTGGCCCTGGTGGTGCTTTATAACACAACAAGTTAGCACAACGGCTAAACTTCACCAGAGAGCCTCAAGTCAAAGTTTCATCCCTGATGGTGCTTTGAAACACAACAGGTATGCCTCGCCAAAAGAATGGTGGTGCTTGGTAACACAACAGGCAATACCTCATCAAAGAGGTTCAGTTCAAGAATTTCATCCCTGATGGTGCTTGGAAACACAACAGGTATGCCTCGCCAAGAGAATGGCGGTGCTTGGTAACACAACAGGCTATACCTCATCAGAGAGGTTCAGTTCAACCGCTACAGAGGAGTAGTAGCCGGTCTACAACCAAACAAGTACGAAAATGTTCAGAAACAGAGTCAAAAGCAGGGTTCAAGTATATCGGTTCAAAAGCAGGGTCAATTATTTCAGGTTCAAGGAACACGGGTATGAGTAGAAACTCACTCGCCTAGCTTATGCCCAGTAATTCACACTCTCAAGCAGTCATCAAACTCAAATCCACATACAGATCATATATAAATCAAGATACTTGCTCAAGAGTAAAAGAGATACCCTATTTTCAGTTAGGTCAGGTCTATCCAGTGTATGTAAGGGTACACTAGCCGATTCAAATTCAAGTCTACTTACAGGTCGTATACAAACCAAACTACTTGCTCATGCGTAAATGAAATACCATATATTCAGTCAAATCACAACCACTAAGTGTACGTAAAAGCACACTTGCCTAAACAATGTTCAAGTCTCAAGTGAACTCAGCCTAGTCAGTTTCCGGCAGTTCAAGTAGTTCAAATCCCAACACTTACAAATCGGGTGGTGCCATCCTTAATCAAACAAGAAGACTAGATGAAGGTTGCAAAATCAAAAATTTTCTCAACAATCCAGCCACCACCATAATGTATCAAAACCCAAGCCAACACTTATTGGACAAGTCCAAGTCATTATTTCAATTTCCTCATTCAGTTAAGTCTTGAGTACAAGACAAAATCTTCTGTGCTATAACCTGTTCCATTACAACTTATCTCAAACTCAATCATAATTTCTATTCACATCATCGTACGTTAAACCATATTCCGTCTAAAATTCACGAGCATTTCCTCAGGAAAAATATCAGGTACACAAGTACAAGAATTCAAACTAAGAAACTTCACGACTCAAACCATATGGTTTTAAACGAAGCTCATCAAGTCATATCTTACGTGTACCATTTTCAAGAGTCACAACTGAGGCTCCAAAAGAGCATTGAACGTACAAACCAATCCCACAGTCCGGCATCCTAAACTTTAAGCCTAGGATACACTACAAAGATCTGAAGCCTAAGCTCTGATACCATTTGTAACGACCCCACCTCCCCCTAAGGCGAACCAAAGGGTTTAGCGGACCGCCTGCCCAGCTCTCGCCGGGACTCACTCACTTACTACATTTCTCAAGTAAATTACAAGGTACAACTCAAATAATACATCCAATTCTCCAAAATTACATATCATAAGCGAAGCGGAAACTAGTTCTAAGCGTAAAATGTAGATTTACATCCGATTCAATTCCAATATTTATACAAGCCCAAAAGTACACAAACCAAAACTAAAACTAAACTATACAAGATGTACGCCATCCAACCACACAAAGATCCAAAAACAAGTTCTTCCTTTACTTCGATACCTGGGGGGAGAAGAAGATAATAGGGGGTGAGCTAGAAGCTCAACGAGTGACCAGTAAAATCAACAGCCAAGTATTTTTTCACAATAAAGCATTGATATGATGTCATGATGCAGTAATCAAATGTTCATTTATTGCTCATGTGAGCCAGTGAAGTTCTTGTACTTAAATATCCAATGCTCGTTTAGATCAGGTAACCATGAAACAGAAGTAAGGAGCCATCGTACTCCAACGAATGTGTAAACAATAGTGGAGACATTGGTTCTAAGCACAAGACTTTCCAGGAACTCATTGGAGCCAAATTATGTCATGGCATACACCCAAACCCAAATGATATGCAATGGAGTAATAAATGCAAGAATTAGTTCAAAAGTAACTTTGGAAATAGTTGAGGGATCACTCACTCAAACTATAGTGCCTGAAGTAGTCACGTTCAATTATACTCCAGATTTGGAGTCCAGATCTGCGATAAAAATCTGATTTGAGAACTTTGAAACACGAGTAAGATTTGAAACTTAAACGTTCCGTTCATAAGAATCAACCAATTGAAATTCATTTGAAAGGCATTCGTGAAACACTTGCTCGCTTTTCAAATCATAAGGTTTTTGTAGCATATATACTTGGAAACAATACTTGAGTTGAAAGTACAAGGAAATACAAGTTTACATTGGCCATTATATCTTTTCCTCAAGAGTACAAGATCGTTTAGGTTTTAACGTATAACCATCGATAACAAAGTAGCAAAAGTTATCGCTAGTTCAAGTGGTAATCACTTAACCTTCACTCAAGTTGCAAATATAGTTTTCTAGTTCTCGAGTAAAAATTCGGGCAGCATGCCCTTTGTGTTTACCTAATTTTCCAGCCATTTAGGCTTCATTATTTTTCCTCAACCAAAATCCAACATCACATATATCACCAATTCATGTCAAGAGCCGTTCCATAGGCTCACAATATCATAAGATCAAGATTCACAATAATTGCAAGTGCAGAAATTCAATTTAGCAAAAGACAGATTTGATGTATGGATGCGGAAATAACATATCCGAGGCTACGCTTATCGGATTGAGGCGTAACCTATGCCGTTTCGAAGCTAAGACTCAGGGATACAATGTTCATGAAGGTCACTTAGTCCAGTTTCTAATGTAACTTAGTCAAATCCTCAAATTACAGAACCAAAATCCACTTTGTCGGCTGTTTAACCGCATTACACTGTAATGGACATATCTCAGGCTAAAAAAGTCCAATTCTGGTGTTCTTAGAGGTATTTGAAAGCTAAGTCAGAATACTAAAACTTTCATGTTTTGGAAAAAAGCTAAATGAGTACGGATCCTAGTCAAAAAACGTGATAAACTGGACAAACTGATCACACGGACTGCTGGGGAAAAACTTAAAACAGTAAGGGTATTTTGGACTTTTCACGACCTACATTGTTCTGATTGAGTTGAAATTTTGTAGGCACCTATAAAATACCATTATATACAACTTTCATTCTTTGACCTAAGGCCAATTCGGCCTCGAACATAGGGTTACAAATTCGGACAGAATGTAGTGATCGCGTCTGGGTGGTACTCCGGGTTTGGAGTCCAAATCTACGATAAAACTTGACTTAAGAACTTTGAAAATCGACTAAGGTTCGAAACTTAGACGTTTCGTTCAATAAGAATCAAGAAATTGAAATTCACTTGGAGAATAGTCGTGAAACACTTGCTCGCTTTTTAAACTATAAAACTTTGTAACATTTATACTTGGAAATGCCATTTGAGTCAAAAGTACAAGGAAAACATATTTCGAGCAGTCATTATTTTTATTTTTCAAGGGTACAAGTTCGGCCAAGTCCTTACTTATTTACCTCGGAAAAAGAAGACGCAAATATCCTAGATGGTTCAAGTAGTAATCACTCTTAACCCTTACTCAAGTCGCAAGTATATTTCTCTAGTCTTCGAGCGTAAATTTGGGCAGCATGCCCTTTCTATTTACCTAATTTTCCAGCCATTTACGGCTTCATTCTTTTCCTCAATCAAACCCAAAGTTACACACAGCACAAATTCATTTCAATAGCCGTTCAATAGGCTTAAGGTAATACAAGTACAAAAATCAAGCTAATGACATGTGCGGAAATGAAGTTTAACAAAAGACAGATTTGACGGGTTTTTGCGGAATGGACACATCCGAGGCTACGCTTATTGGATTGAGGTTCAAATTATACCGTTTCGAAGCTAAGATAAAGGGATACAACTTTGGTGAAGACCACCTAGTCTAATTTCCAGTGTAACCCAGTCAAATTCCCAATTCACAGAACCAAATTCCAACTAACCGGCCAGTTAACCGTACTACTTCCAAATGGCCATATCTCAAGCTACCAAAGTCCATTTAAGGCGCTACCAAAGTCCGTTTAAGACGTTCTTGGAGGTGTTGAAAAGCTAAGACAAAGTACTAAAACTTTCATGTTTTGGAAAATGGCTAAATCAGCACGGATCATAGTGAATAGACACGGTCAATTGGATGAACTGTCTAAAACTGATCACTGGATGCATCCTAGGGCAGTGAGGGTATTTTGGTCTTTTCACAGGTCACGTTACTCCGATTGGGTTGAAATTTTGTAGGCAACTATAAAACATCATTCTATACAACTTTAACGTTTTATGCTAAACCTAATTCAGCCTCTAACATCATGAACTGGAACCGGACAGAACTGAGCTACAGTTTTCCAGAAATCTGAAATTTTACGGTTTCAAAGGAAACTTTCTTCATTTCTTGCTTCAATCACTACCACAACCTCTTATATAAGCTTAGATACAACATATACTATCCATACAGCAAGTATAGGCAGAAAATCATTCAAACCCTAACTCATGTAACTCAAGAACATACACTATATCCATCCAAATCATTATAATAGCTATCATCCACCACAAATTTAAGGTACTATGCCAAGTTAAGCAAGATTAAGAGTAAGAAATGGTAAATCATCATTATTACCTTACTAAAGTTACTTCCAAGAGCAGCCCTAGCTTTTCCTTCCAAACTTTCACCAACACACCACTAGCTAAACACTCAAAGAAAGTTTTAATCGGATTACTTTCTTGTTTCCTCACTTAAGTGACTCAAACTCAAGATGGATTAGTGTATCTCTCCCTTGGTTTTTCTCTCCCTCTCTCTTGGCCAAAGCAAGCAGAAAATGATGAAGAAAGGAAGCTAAATGGTGATAAGAAGGCAAGACAATTTGGTCTTGGTCAAGGCCCTAGATGGCCAACAAGTGGCATCACCAATTTCCACTCATTTTTTTTCTTTTCCGTGCAAATTTGGTCAACATTTTCGGCCAAAGCTAGCTGAGAATGAGGGGATATTTTGCACAAATATTAATGAGCTTATATGGTAAGAAAGTAGTGATCAAGTGGTGTGTTCAATCTGTAGTGCACGGTACACGTCGGTTCACACCGTTTTTCCATAAATCACACGTACTAGGGTTTTTACTTCCTATTCACTAACTTTTTATCATTACTTCTAATCACATATTATTTCTCACCTAAAAGTCACTATTAAGCACCAAATTTGATCCTTACTCCGTACCGGATAATTACACTACGGATACACGAAAAATTCTATTTCACTTCGAATTGAAATCAGAAAGGAAAACCCTAATTTCCTATGATCATTGGCACTTTTCTAGGGTGATTGAGTAGTAGGATAGTATAGAATAATAATTGCCAAATAATTTTCAAATAAAAGGGAATTTTCAAGAAATATATAAGGAATTTACAAGTCCTCACAGATCTAATGATGATTTGGTTTGATAATTATTTTGATTGTTATTTCTCTGTTTGGTATCAATTTTCTATTTTTTGGCTGATGATTGCTGAATGTTAGTATGTTGATAATTGCTGAAATCTGGTATCATTTTTCTGTTTTTGTTTGGAATATTGGATTCTCTGTTATTGTTGCTGGATTGTGGTTGCTGTTTTTTACTCTCATCTTATGATGACAAAAAGGGGGAGAAATGGATGCAATGAGTAATGGGGAGTTTATGCTCAACTTTTTTTCTTTCTTCCATCCATTGTTTTGTCATCATAAAAAAGGGGGAGAATGTTGATCTTAGTCCCTAGCTTTTGATTTTTATAAAACAAATGGATGATACTAATATCTCTTCAAGATATACTTTCAGTTATGAAGCAAATCAGATTCAAAGATCAAGTGCAATTGAAAGAAACAAAAGTTGTTGAAAGCTGTCAGACGCTTGTGAAGACAGGATCGGATGTCCGATAATCATTGCGCAACTTCGGACGCATAAAGAACTCCATCACCGGACGTCCGAAGGAAATAAGACATTCCCCCAAACTCACTGATTTCGATCGGACACAAGCATCGGACGTCCGATAGAATCCTTCAAACTCTTTGTCTGCTATCGGACGGAAGTACCGGACGTCCGATAGGATCCTTCAAACTCGACGAAAGCTGTCGGACGCTCACAAAGACAATACCAAACGTCCGATAGAATTGAAGAAAATTTCTCAAACTCACTGCCTGCTGTCGGACGCAAAAAACAGGAGTACCGGACGTCCGACACTCCCAACGGCTAGTTGACTCTTCAGCTACTTTCTATCCGTTGGAAGCATTAATGAAGCACTTTCTTAGTTTCCTATAAATGGAGCATGGTCAGAAACTCCAAATAACTTTTGTACACTGAAAATACAAAAGATCTAGAGTAGTTTTAGTGAGAAAACACTCACCAAAGAAGATTTGTAGTCTTGGTGGTGTGAAGTTCATTGTACGCTTTTCATTTATGAGTGAATACTTCAATAGTGTAGCTCTGAGAGGGTTGTCCTGAGGGATAGTAAAACTTTCTAGCTTGATCGAGTGAGACTTGGGGCAAGGAGGAAGTGAGCCTTCCTTTGTACACAAGATTGGTTGTATTTCATCAATTTGAAGAAGCTTGTTTGAATTGACCTACAAGCTCAAGAGGAGATTGGTAGTCAATTGGTTTGTAATTCTTCCCTTCTTAGTTACTTATTGTTATCGTGTGACCTTTAAATTGCTTATATCTTCTACTTCTCTCAAGTGATATTGTTCCTTCATTGATTGATTCATTGTGTGATCACTTAAGAAAAGAGGGTAAATTTCATATTAAGCAAAAAGTGCCATAATTTGATTAGTTTTATAATCAACCTAATTCACCCTCCTCTTAGGTTGTCTTCAATCCTTACAATTGGTATCAGAGCTTGGTCTCCTAGAGATTAAGCTCAAGCGGCTTAGGAGTTATTAAACCATTTTGAGCTTGGTTTTACGAGTGAAATTGAGGTTTAAATGAAAGAAAATGAGTTTTTTCAAATCATTTTAGCTCGGACAATTTCCAACTTTGTATTTTGAAAGTTTTTTCTAATTTTTTCAAACGTTTGACTATAATTGATGCTCTTGTGCTCTAAATGACATTTGCAACGTTGATTTAGTAAGCACATGAGGTTTTCTCCTCGATTACAACAAGAAAATATTATATTTTGATAGGTTATACGGGCATAAAACTTATAAATTGATGCATTTTCTAAATAAAGTTTTGAAACCTCAATTTCTTCATGTATTTTGGCTTTTTATTGCTAGTCATTTAATATAGTATATGACCACAGGACTCGAGAGAGTTCAAGAGGATAAACCAGGGTCAAAGTGAAGGGTTGCAATTGATTGGCTAGTGTTCCAACTGCATGTTTGATGCTCATTGTTGCTAGAAATTGCTAGGCACTTGATTTGTCGTCTCATAGGCAAGTGTGTACTTTATCACACTTGACCTAACTTGACTAAACTTTTGCTATCTTGTTCATGCATGTACCAGCAATTTAATTTACAAGTAACCTGTATCTGGACTTGAAATATTTATTCTAGAAAACATGATATGCTGAGCTTACTTGTAACCTGATCTTGTCTAGGCGAGTGTGCCTTTATGTGCACTCGACCTTCGTGAACTTGAAATAATTAATCCTACATGCAAACTTGCCTGTTTATCTGCATGGAACTGTAGACCGGCTGCATTCCTCTTGTAGCGGTTGAATTGTAGACTGGCTGTATTCCTCTTGCAGCGGTTGAACTTGTGACGACCCTGTAGACACCAAATTTTTTTAAATCATTTTTTATCCTAATTTTATTTTTTTTGTTTCAGTAATTGATGTGAAACCCCGATCTAGACAACCAAAACACCATGGCTTAGGCAGCGGAAATTTGACCCAACTAATCCCTAGAAGTCACGAACAATTTTGATATTATCTCAACCCGTAACTACTCGAATTAACGAACCAAATTGGAGGTAGTAGAACGCCACAATCAAGGAGATACTCGATTGATAAGTTCGGGTGAATAACTTGAGAAGATTCTCAAGTATTCAAAGGAAACTCTCTTGCCAAAGAGAAAGTGAAAACTCACTAATTGTATTTAATAGCCAAAAAACTGATCCCAAAACAAAGAGGAAGTGGGGCTATTTATAGCCCTTACAAGCATTAACCCTAATCCAAAAATTGACCAAACTACCCTACATACTTAAGGAAGATTTTGGGCCTCACTTACTAACAAATGGGCCGCAATTAAACTAGCTTAATTACCTAGACTTTCTAAAGCGAGAAATAACCAAAATCAACGAGGAAAATCAAATAATCCTACTAAACTCAATTATTCGTGCAATCAACTGGTCTTCACTTGAATCTTCCAATTCCCCATGTGCTTGAATGGGCCTTGGTCTTTATATTCTCATCAGTAATAGTTCTTGTCTATTCTTTATTTGTTAATTTCATGATTTTAGTTTTAGACTGTTAGTATTTTTAGGTTATTATTATCTATTATTTTATTTTAGTTTTATTTCTTTTTCGCCCTTTTAGTTGTTTATTTTTTATTGTAAGACTTTTTAGCATAAAATTTGTCAAAAGAGAAAATTATTCATAAAAATATGTTTTATTTCTTTTTATTGTTATTAATCGAAAAAAAAGAAGGGCAAGCTCACACTGGTGTGAGCCACACCGGATCCAAGCCCTTTTCTTCACATTATATTGCAAGCCGCAGGCCATAGCAAGGACAGGAATGGGCAGCGACATTTTATTCCAACCTCATCCATCTAAAGGCTCAAAAGATCCCCAAGAAATCCAGCTTTCCTCAACACCATTGATGTGAGGGTTTAAGGACGGGAGTTTACATATAAAAAGAAAGGTGCAGTCAGCCGAGATAAAGGGGACGAGAGGGAGTGTTCTGTGAGGGCGGAAAAGAAAAATAGCGGAGGAAAAGCGGTCTGGGGGAAAGGAGAGAAACCGAGAGAGAGCTAGGAGAAAGGAACGGCTAGGGAGGAGAGTAGAGTTGGCGGCTAGGGTATTAGGAAAGGAACCAAGGAGAGCTTGAGAGGGGAGGACTGTCTGACTGGAGGAGAGAAAAGCTGAGCAAGAGGGAGTCTTGGGGTGACGGAAGAAAAAAAAAACCAGCGAAGGAAGTTGAGAGAGGCACGGGATGACGGCCGAGAAAAAACCGAGAGGAGAGAGTTTCGTCTGGGGGCTTGCGGCTGAAAGAGAAATGGAAACAGAAGAAAACTAGAGGGGGAGTTACGGGAAAAGGGAGAAGGCTACGCAGGAGGAAAAACAGCTTTGAGAGCTACAGGAAAAGGTAGCAAAGAAACTAAGGCTAAGGAAACTGGCGGTGGAAGCAAGGGCCGAAAGAGTGGGGGAAGAAAGACTAAGGGAGAAGGAAAGAAAAGCCAAGCAAAAGTGGCGGCGGTAAAGAAAGCCAGAACCAGAAATAATTTTCTGCAAAAAATTTCGGTAGAACAGGCTGGTTTTCGGCACCCCTTGCGGCATGATTATCTCCTTTACAGTTGTTTAATTCGATTGGATTTTGATTTCTGCATCAACTACGAAGTCAGGAGAGAAACTCTTGTTCAGAAATGGTTCGCATAAAACACCTGGAAAGTCTTTAAATTTGATCCCCAAATCAGCAGCTTGACTTCGCTGGTGCGGGTTCAAAGCCGCAACGGGACAACTGTAGCAGCTCTTTCGCGCCATTTTCTTATTCAGAATTTGATCCAAAAAACTTCATCAGGTACTTTCCTAGATTGATGTCTTGGCTCCTTTCATGTTCGTTCGTTGTTGGGTTGTGTTTCTTGGGTCTTTGTCGTTGCTGTTGTTTGGTTTTGCTGTTTTTGTTCATGAATAATGGGATGAAAATTCCCCATGTTGGCTTGTGATTAAATTTGATGTTTTGAATTAAGGGGACTTGGATGTTGTTTGTGAGAACCCGTATTTTCCTCTAATATTTTTCCTAGGGTTTTCCCCTTTAATGGCATGTTTTCTGCATTTTCTGGCTTAGGAAAATTTTCCTGGTGAATTTTATGAGTAATTATGTTTTTAGATGATTTTTCTAGTATTGGAGAGTTTTTGAAAAATTAAGGATATATATCGGACGTGGGACCCACTAGTGCGAAAAGTTCGGAAAAATTCGGCCAATTAGGTTGAGTTTCGGATACTAGTTGAAATTTATCGGGTATTAAGAGATAAGTAGAGGAGGTGAAGTGATTGATGTGAGAGGGAAAAAGAAGGATAGACTTGCATTTATGGAGTGACAAGTGTCACATGGCCATTGGTTGTCTTTGTTGACAACTATTCATTTTTTTGACTTGCCTTACCAAGTGATTAAATATCTCAAAAAAATCACCAAAATTCACTCTTTTCTTCTCCCTCTTGGTCGGCACTCTTGAGCAAAGGAAGGAAGAGAACTCTTCAAAATTTTAGCTACCATCTAGTGCAAATCATCCAAACCAATTGCTTAAATTTGTTTCTACTCCATAAAATCCCTCCATTTGGTGCTAGTAAGTGATGTTGTGGAAGTGTTCAAGGAAGCTAAGGTGTCCTACAACTCTCCCTCTCTTGTGTTCTAGGTAAGTGGTGTTTGAACTTCCTCCTACACTTAATGAAGCTTGAGTTGTGCTTAGTGGAAGCTAAAGTGATGACATTTGTGATTTATTTCTTGCTTTTGGATGAAATGATGAAGTTTTCAATTTAATGGTGTATTTTCTGGTTTAATGTGATCATGATGTTGTGGCTATCTATGATGGTTGGAAATGATGGTTAATGACTCTAGTAGGTGTACATGATTGGTATTTGCAACCAATTTCTGGTTTGGAAGAAATTTCAGAAAACTAGGGTTCTTGAGGGGGGCATTCTGTCCGAAATTTTAGGTCCTAGATAGAGGCCGAATTGGCCTTGGCTTAAAACATGAAAGTTGTAGGAAATGACATTTTAGAGGTGCCTACAAAATTTCAGGTTCATCGGAGTTGTGTAGAGTGAGAAAAGTCGATTTTACTGTTGCTGTTCTGGGTTCTTCAGGATGGCCGAACTGCACCTGTAATTGGCTGTTTTGACTGGAATTGCTTTGGATTTGGTTGTTGAGGTCTTCTGATGAAATGTATCTTGATGTCTTAGCTACCATATGCCTTTGGAATCAATGAATTTGGACTTGTATAGACTGAGTTGGACTAATTACAGCATAGTGTAATTTGTAAACCTGCAATTAAGGTTCTGGTTTGATATTTTACATATTTGACCTAGTTGTGCTAGGATTTGGACTGAGTGGCCTTCTACATTGTCGTAGCCCTGTCTTTTAGTTTCGATATGGTGGGTCTTACACCCTAATCCGATAATCGTAGTGCAATTTGGACCATTACCGCAAAATGAGGACAAAACTGTTTTTTTGTTAGGGCCAAATTAGTTACATTTCCGAAATTTCTGGTTTGCTATAATGCTTGTATATGTTTATAAAACCCTATTGGGGTTGTGATTGGCATTGCTTTATGACTCGTTATCGAGTCTCATTGTACTTGTTTGCGTGTTCTAGGGCGTGACGGTGGTTCACGAAATACTTTTGACGGACGTGCATGAAACAACACTTACTTGATTGGTGAGTATACTACTCACTTGAATGTTACAATGTGGCTTTGCTATATGTGATTTTGATGCCTTGAAGGCTTATTTGGCTATTGGAATTGATTGAGGTGAGGGTGTACTTGACCGCCCTCACCCCTTGTGATATCGTTAATGACTGTTTACCGCTTCACTGATATACTGCACTTGCTATATGAGATATTGAATTCACTTCATGAAAAACTGATTTGGTGTCGTTTGGACGAGTATCCAACGGCCTTACTGTACTACTGAGCTCAACCCCGTTGGTAGTCAATTGAATCGAGCCGGCGGGGGCTTGGTCGTGAAAATTGACATGCCACGGGGACTGTACTGGGGAATCTTGTAGTAATGAGACTCTTGATTCCGGTAAACTCGAGTATTACCAAAAGCTACTGATTGGAGTGCGGGCCCGGTTGGGGTATGTTTGGTGGAAGGGATGGGAGTGAAGTGGGTTCTACGGTTGGTACTCATAAACGTTGACGGAGAGTCAATGAGATTGGATCAAGAATGTAAGCGTGGAAATGGGCTCTTGAGAGCCGTCCGTATCCTTTTACCGACTTGTTTTACTTCTTAATTGTGTACTTGAAATGAAAGATTATGCTTATGTGATCTTTGTTGCTTATGTGGTAGTAACTCACTGGGCTTAAGCTCATTCCATTCCATTTGTTTTCCTTACAGGAAAATGACCACTTTTGGAAAGGTTATACTTGTTGGTTGTCAAGTTGAGCTCATGTAAATGTATCTTTTGGATAGCTCTTTGAATGAAACCCTAATGTGTATTGGGTTCACTTTCTTTTGATTGGCAAACCGAACATGTATATTCGTAATGAATGGTTTTGATATGCCGCTTTGGCTTGTAAATGTTACATTTCAATGTATGTATGTTTGGTTGATATTTGGTTGAATTTCGGATCAACTCGTATTTCAAACGGCAAAAGAAAAATTTTGGCTACTCTCGGGCTAGTATCTGGATTCTGACGTGGCCGGTACTGTTCATCATCGGCTTCGATTTTCGTTTTTGTTTTTTTTATTTTGTGATTTTGACTTGTTTACGCGCGTGGGTATGTTCCGGAACGTATTAGATCGACGTGAACTGATCCGTAGTCCTGGCGAGAGCTGGGCAGGCAGTCCGCTAACCCCTTTGGTTCGCTTTAGGGGAAAGTGGGGCTGTTACATTGTTGGGGTTTCATTAGCTTCTTATTTGGTTTCTGGATTTGCACATTTAGTAGAGTTATTGCCGAAAAATGAAAACTTGACAAAAGTTATCTGTTTTGCCTTGCGAATCTGGTGAGAGAAAGGAGGATTGTTGAGTCTCTGATCTTGTATCGTTGTACGATGCCTTTGTTGGGTTGAGATTCCTGTGGGGTTGGCTAATAGATCCGCATGTGGTCACTGAAGTTCATTGCTGTTCTCATGCGTTGAACAAATTTCTGAAGTTGTAGAATATGGTTGATTCTTTGAGTTGTATAGTCTCGGCTTGTTGCTTGCAGAAGTGTCGACCAACCCTTTCCCTTTCCCTTGTATGCTTAGTATGTTATCTTCATGATAAGTTTTTTGCTGGATTCTTGTTTGAGATGATTGTAGACACCAAATTTTGAATAATTTTATGTAGCCATCTATTTCATGATTTTCATTTCAGATTGCCTGCATTTTAGTTCGTTACTGTGTGTTTTGCACTATTAGTTGTTATGTTATTTTAGTTTTACTCATTTTCGCTCTTTTAGTTGATCTATTTCATTTGCTATTTATTCTTGTTTGCTTTTACTTTTAGTTTTTAGTTTTAGCTTTTAATTTTAAAATTAGCATAGAGTTTTTAGAAAATAGAAAAGGAAGACATCAAAAATATGTTTTAGTCATTTTGTTTTTATTCAATGCTTTCTTGAAAGAGAAATGAAAATGAAAATCATAAAAAAGGAAAAAAGGAAATTTCTTCACAAAAATATGTTTATTTCTTTAAATTCAATCTTTGGGCACTTTAGTTATTTTTATTAAGTTATTTTGAGAAAAAGAAAATGAATGAAAATGAAAAAAAAGAAAATGTGAAAAAGATGGAAAAATGGCCATTTTTGTTGTTTTTAGTTGTTTAGTTTTTTGTTTGTTTTCATCGTTATTAGTATTATTATTATCATTACCTGGTTTGTGTAATTTCGTTATTATTATTATTTATATTTTATTTTATCATTTCTGTAATTATCAAGTTGTTAGAAAAAAAAAAAAAAAAATTATTATCGCAGCATGCACGCTGCAATTTTTTGCAGCGTGCGAGGTACAACTTCAACAGCCTTTGGAGGGCTGGATGTGAGGGCCTGTCCTTGTCCCTCATCCTCACCTTTCAAACAAGGGTTTAGGAGTTTGGGAGGCCCCATATAAATAGAAAACAAAAGGCAGCCGCAAAGGGGGGGAGCTGGTTCGTAGGGAGGATACGGGGGAGTAGCCGCAAAAGGGACAGAGGGAGAGCTGGAGGACTAAAAAAAAGAAAGACTGAGGGAGATGGAGTAAGGGAGAGCCGAGAGAGAACAAGAGCAAGGGTGAGAGATCAACGGAGAGAGGTTTAAAAGGCAAAACAAAACAGAGGGGGGACGGCGGAGAGTGAGGAAAGTTGAAGGTTGGCGGCTAGGGATGAAAGGAAGAGCAAGCAGGCTACGGGGTTTCTTGGGAGGAAAGGAGAGCAAGCTGAGGGCTAAGAAAAAGAAAAATCAAAAGATAGAGGAGAAACTGAGAGAGAGCAAGTAGATAGGGTTTTGGCTTGAGAGCAGAAGGAAAGGAAAGAAACGCTGCAAACGGAGAGGCAAGGGAGATTCTTCAGACGAAGGGCATCAAGTGCGGAGGAGGAACTCCAGAATCTGAACGGCAAGCTAGCATCTTTCTTCACTGGGATTCAAATCTGACCATCCTCGAATTCTTCATGTTTTATTGGCATTTCCTGGTGTTAAAGGTAAACCTTTTTCCCTGTCTTCCAATCGCATTTCAGCAGTTTAAGAAAAGTAGTGTAATCCTGCGATGCCTATGTTTTTTTTAGCAATATTGCACCTTTGAAACCTGTCGGGTAGGGATTCATTTCTGGAATCTGTTATTAGCTACGGTGCTTATTGTGAA
The DNA here is from genome assembly GCF_003713205.1 of Coffea eugenioides. Lineage (NCBI taxonomy): Eukaryota > Viridiplantae > Streptophyta > Magnoliopsida > Gentianales > Rubiaceae > Coffea > Coffea eugenioides. The sequence goes on from NW_020864516.1 coordinate 18,884, forward strand.
AATGATGGTTTTAACATGGGTATAGCATGATATTTCATCGCATGAACTCGTTTAAAGAAAAACAGTCGCAGCAAGCTTGAAACTTTCAGCTTGTTGCAGCAGTTTCTTGTTTTTCCTTTTCATGCATTGGAGTTTCACTTTCCTGATGTCAAAGTGTTTGTTTTGGGTTGCCCCTGCTGTGTGTAATCCTTTCCGGAAGCCTAGGTCCGCCAGGTTTGATATGTAGTCAGTGTTTGTTGCTAAGAATAGAACAGTTTCTGCCACAATACGTTAGCAACTGTATGTTTATTGCCGCAGCTTTGGGCCCAGAAATTTTCAATCTTTTGGGGTTGATGGAATGTTTGGAATGGCTTGAATTCCTTGTTGGATTTTGTCTGTTATTGAATGGACCTCCATGTATGTGCTGGTTGCAATTGAGAGCAGCAATGTGCGGCATAGCAGTAGGCTGCAACATGGCATTGTTCAAATGCCCGTCACTGCATTCTAAATTCTTAGCCGAAGTCTTTATGCTCATTGTCATCAGCTTTAAGTATAATTCCATTCTGAATATGCTCAGCTTCCCCTTTTCCTCTCACCTCGATTTCAATATATGGGTGCGAATATGTTTGTTGTGTTAGAACATTTTTTTTCCCCTTTGATCAGAATTTTCGAAAGGAATCTGAATTTTAGAAGCTACCCTTGTTGCTCCCGTTTTTCTTTTACTTGAAGTTGCGCCTGGAGTTGTTATGATTAGGAACTCGCGGATAAAGGCTATCAGTTTCCTTTCCATCCGTGAGCTTGAAATAAAAAGAACGGCAGATCTTGGCTTTCTTTCCATCAGTTTTCTTTTGCTTGTTTCATGATTTGGGCTTGGGTTGCAGTTCTTGGAAGATGTTCATATCGTTTTGTGGTTTTCTTATGGTGTTTGGTTAGATAAGGTAGAATTGGTGAGTTGAAGTTGCATTTTTGGGTAGCAGGGAACCATTGAAGGAAACTCCATGAGATGCAAATCTTTGTTGCAGAATATAAGCTACGTTCTTTGCATGAAGATTGCATGAAATAATCTTCTAAAATTGCATTTTGACCCCTTGGCTTCTAACTAATGCTACTTTGACCCAACTAATTGAATAATGTCTTCAATTTAGTCCTTGGTAGTTTTAACTTTTGCAATTTCATTGTTCGTTTGATTCCAATTAGCCACCTTGCTTTGCTTAAATTGCACTTAAGTTATGACTTTAGGGACTTTGTGGCTAAGTGAGCTTTGTTTTGCCCATTTCTTTTAATTATTCTTAAATAAAGTGGTGCCTTGACCTTTTTATTATTTTGGAGGGTAATTGAATAATTTCACTTCATTGGGGCGTCAATTCAAGGGAGGTACACTCTATTCTTCATTTGCGCTTCATTTAACCCTACGTGCTCCTACGTGTTATGTGAATATGCATGCCTACTTCGCTTTCCTTATCTCCTTGCGTGCATTTACTTGCTTTTACTTCTATTTAAGTTTTATGGGGTATGTGTACACCTCTTGGCTTGTAATAGATAGTGCTCGGAGAGCATCTGGTCCATTTCCCCTTTCCCTTTATGCTTTTATGGGGTATGTGTACACCTCTTGGCTTGTAATAGATAGGGCTCGGAGAGCATTTGGTCCACTTTCCCTTCCCCTTGCTTGCTTGTTTTTGTTGCTACATGTTTAATTGCTTTATTAGGCTCTTGCATCTAGTCGAGCATGCTAAATGCTATGTGCTATGTGTTTACAAGTATTTTGGCATGTCTACTTGCTTTCATAGCCATGAATGAATGGAATGGATGAATGTACGTTTCCGCTAGTCCAACGCTAGTCGGAATTCATAGAATGGGCTAGTCCAACGCTAGACCCTTAGGGATTTCCCCTCATTAGCATATCATTTGCTTGTTCACCACATATCATGCATTTTTCTTAGTTTTATCACTTGGTATGCTCCTCGAACCCCCTTTCCCTTCATTTTAGGATTTTTGCATATCATGATAGTTGTAGGGTCCATTTGCTTGAGGGTCCCCTTCCGATAAGGGAAACGAGCGAGTGTGGCTACTCGATAGCCTTAGCACGCTAGTTTCGCCTTCTAATCAAAGGGAAAATCAAGTCACGATTTAGGTCTCCCCGTACCCAATATGCATGAATTCCCTAGGCTCATGCATTCTCAATCCACTCTATCATTACACTTTCACTTTTGTCTCATTTGCACACATGCACCTTTTTATCACCTTCACTTGCACACGAACACTTTTTTGTCTCCACTTGCACACGAACCCTTTTATCTTCACTTGCATACGAACATTTTTATCTTCACTCGCACACGAGTACTTTCATCTACATTTGCACACCTTCACTCTTGTCTTATTACTTTTATCATTTTTCTCACTTCACACAAACTCACACTTTCACATGGCATGCATTCCACTCATTTTTCACGTCATTTAGGTTTAGGTGTGACCTCTCCAAAAGGATCATTATTGGGCTTCACAATTAATGTGATTGGCACCACTCAACCTTTGAAGAGAAATTTCCCCCAATCCCCCTAGGTCTAGGTTTTTGCATTCATATAGACATATCCAATACGCGATACATACCTTGGGTAGAAAAATTAGGAAAAATTGGTTTAAGTCACGCAACTAGCCTTGGCTAGGTCGAAGGGGTGCCTTGGATTTTTATCCTTGCCTTCCCCTTCGTCAAATGTGACCCCCGATCCCTCTTTTGGTTACGTAGACCCAAAAGTTCTCAAAAAGGGTTTATTTACTTTTTATTCAAAAACAAAAATCATTTTTGGGTGACTTGGTACACCCTAACTCTATACCAAGTGGCGACTCCATTTTTGATACAAAAAACCCTTTTGAACTTCACTTGGCCAAATCGTCGCATTCTAAGTCCCATGGCCTTTTACTTTTCATTTTGCACACGTTCACACATTACACACATCTCATCACACTACGTTCAAAAAGTGGGGCGCGACAGTTGGCGACTCCACTGGGGACTTCCTAAGTGGGTCCAAGCATTTGACTTAGCCATTCGTTTCCTTTTTCTACCCTTTTTATGCATTGCATTTGGATATTAGGGTTGCATTTTTCATTTTTAGGGCCTTTTGCCTCGCGCGCGTATCCAACTTTTCCCTCACTCACATACGTGTGATTGGTTGATTGGATGTATGTTTACTTGTTTATCTCGCGCTTGCATTGCATTTGGGGGGGTGTGTCACCTTTAGAGCCTCGCGTGGTTCTCACCCCTTCCCTCAAAATAGGGGAACACTTCATACGTGCATGTTTACTTGCTTTATCCCATTTTATTTTTATTTTCGTGGGCGCCATCCCACACCGCCTTGTAGGACTAGGACCGATTGCCTTGGGTAGGCGGATGGTGTGCTCTGCGCCCATAGCGCTACCTAAGGGATCACTCGAGCCACCGACCAAAGGCCCTGGGAGTGATGACCCTTCGCCTTTAGGTCTGAAGGCTTGGGAGCCGCAGCTTTATCGAGTCTAGGCATTAATGAACCAAACCTCATGCATCCATGTTAGCATTTGCCTAGGTAGAGTCAGCCTCACCCTTTTAAGCACATTAGGCACGAGGGAGGGGGTTCCACCCCTTTTACTTGCTTTTATTGTATTTCTTTTCTTAATTGCTCCCAATGTGTTATGTGTACTATCAATTGCACTAACCATTTCTTTTGTTTTCTTGGCTTGCATTCATTTGCCTTAGCAATAAGAGGCCTTTTTGGCACTCTTTTAGTGACTCACCCACCAGATAGCTCACATGTTTAAATTTTAGTCATTACACTTAATTTTCAATAAGTGCATTTCATTTTAGACCTTTTCCCCCCGATGCATTATTTGTATCCTTTAGGCCATATTTGTCACATATTTACATCGCTTTAATAAACTGGCATCATGCATAAACCCTAGAAAAGGGAATGCCATTTAGGCGATCCCGTGCTAGAAATAAGCCACCTTGTGTCTCGGATACTTAATCCAGTGAGACTTGCACGTTTATATTTTGTACCATCCAAAGGGGTAGTGCACAAGGTAATGTAGGATCCGATCATTTTCATAGAGTGATCTTTGGAATATGAGCATCTAATAATCACTTTTTGGCCATTTTAGCAAAAATTGGTAAAAATCCCTTGCGTGAAGGACATTAATTTGAAGAAATTCACAAATGATTCCTCCTATTGAGATGATAAATAAATTGAGGCCAAAATTTGATTTTAGAAGCTCATAGACTAATGCATCTCAATAATTTTGAAATCACCAATGGCCGGACAATTCAACCAAATCATTTTGCCAATTCATTCAATAAATCGTCAATTCATTTGACCGATTCACCCTTTTTAGGGTCACTCGGCCGATTTTTGAATAAATCACTAATTCAATTTCATTCATTTGGCCAATTTACCCATTTCTGGGGCAATCGAGCCGATTTCGAATAAATCAAGTTTCGTTCAATCTATTTGATCAATTTACCCTTTTTAGGGTGATTTGATTAATTTTGGACGAATTAAATTTCATTCCATTCATTTGACCTGTTTCCCTTTTTAGGGTAATCCGGTCGATTTTTAATAAATTGTCAATTTCATTTGACCAATTAGGGTTTCAATGTCAAATTTCAAAAATGAAAAACCTAGTCGATTTTGAGAAAAACATCCGTTGCATCCAGCCATTTGATCAGTTGGAGTTTTGACCTGTGCTTCACTGAGAAAAGTTGTCAAAACGAATTCCAATCTCTTCGATAGGAAGTTCGTCAAGGTCAAACCCGTGCGTTTTTGCAAATTCTTGTATCGATCAAAAGTGATCAATCCCTTCGGACGAGGTCCTTATTTTGACCAACGTCTTTTCTCATTCCAATGGGCCAAATTTTTCAAATTATTTTTTCACTCAATGAGTTGATCAGATCCATCAGGTATGGTATAGTGCCTGCTCTGGAGGATTGCATTTTCATGCTAGGCCTACCCTTGGCACAAAAGGGTTCCCCCCATAGGACATGCATACCGATTTTGCAGTTTTGCCTACTAACTCGGGGTATTTTTCTTTTGTTTTCCCCTCCCCTGCATTCATAAAAATGTTTCAATAAGATGAAAATATTCTTCTATATCTGATGATAATTTTAGTCCAATAAAGTTTGAAGAGTACAAGTGTTATTTGATTCTTGGGCAGATCCTACGATGAAAACATAAATGATCTATCTGGAAGCTCTACGCTAAAGCCTCTGAGAGATGTTGTAATTGTTTTCCAAAGGGAAATTTTCTATATTTGATTTGTTAATACATTTTGTTCCAAAAAGAAAAGGAGACAAAAAATGTACATGTGGAGCTCTTTACAAGTTTCTCTCTTCTTATTTGTATCATAATTGAATGAGAACTTTTGTTTCAAACTTTTTTTTAGCAATAAATTTTTTGGGACAATCATTGTCTTGTGTATATTGATGTACATTTCATTCTTTATTCTTATTCATTGGAGATTTCATGATGAATTTTGAGAAATAAAACAAATTGAGATTTTTTCAACCTATAGCCTGAATTTCACAAGTGTATGCTTCCTAAAATCCTTACACTCGATTGGTGTTCCAACCTGTACAATAAGAGTGCTCAGAAAGAAAGAAAGAGGTCACTCAAAAGGCCCATGAGATACTTTTCTCCTTCACTCAACCCCAAAATAAAATCAATCACATTGATTGTTAATTTGCAAATTGGGGCAACTTTTGCTTGGAAATGTCCGCGGTGTCTAATCCAATTCAATCACATCTAAGTGAAAGCAAAATTGTGCATTATTCTTGTTTGTTCTGAAAATTTGGAATGATACTTTGAGCATTCTTTTCTCTACCGATACACATTTTATCATTTGCTCTCCCATTTGAGCTTTGGAAAGAATAATTTCGTTTAAATAAGAGCCTTAATGATCTCTACCCTACATTGGAAAACTTTCAAAGGGGAATGGGTTCTCAATGAGCATTGCATTACTTTGATTGTCATGAAGCATAAGAATGATACTTTGGCCGTCGTTTCTACAACCTAAACACTGATTACCCCTTGCATCCCTATTTGAGCAAAAATTGGTGGTTCTTTTCGAGTGCACATATGATCGCACCCCACATTGGGGAAGGAGATTGGGGAATTTTGAAAAAAGGGAAAAGGAAAAAGGGAAAAGCAAAAATGCTAGAATAAGGAGGGAACCGCAAATTGGGGAAAAATCGATTCCACTTGGGTTCCAATTCAAAAAAAAAGGGAAGAGATTTGTCCGCGTGGATCGTCAACGTTTCACAAATATGGATGGACAAGGGTCTTCCTCAATCAGTCAATTCAGATACATGCCAGAAATTTCCCATTAATGAAAGTTTCCTTTCAGAGTTATTGTAAGGAACGGAATACAAGTCAGGCCATCTTCTTTTCCAATCAAACATTCTATCCCTAGTTATCCTTTTTGAGCCTTCAGAATAAAATATTTCGTTTGGCAACCCCTGAGAATCGCAAACCCCACACTGGGGGCGAGTTTGAGTTGAAAAGAAAGTTTCAAAAGGTGAAAAGTGAAAAGCAACAAAATCAAAAGCAAAAGAAGAAAAGAGAACCTCAGTTCAAAAATAAACTGGGGCAAATTTTGCGAAAGTTCAAAGAATGGTAAAAAGCCGAAAAAGTCAAAAGGAAAAAGGAAATGAAAGTGAAAAGCCTCAATTGAGCAAAAACTGAGGCAAATTCTGATTTTACCCTAAAATAGGGTTTGGCGCAACAATGCGATCTCAGATTCTTCAAACCACTTTTGAAATCCGTTTTCAAGCCTTAACTTTTCTAAGCACCCCACCTGACCCCAGTACAAAAGCCGAAAGCCCTGACTTCTGTTCTTTGCAATGGCCCTGTCAAGAAAATTTCTGATGTCGAAAATTTTAGTTATATTTCTGAATTGATTAGGTGTGAGGTTGACACTGCTCTTCATATGAAACCCCGCGAAGGGGGAAAAAGAAAAGAAAAATGAGCGAAATGAATGCAAAAGAAAGGTGCAAAAAAAGATTTGATGCCGAAAGACCCTGTTGAGTGATGACAAAAGTCAAACAAAGTCCAAGATCTTGGAGTCCAAATTGAGGGTAATTTTGAGAAAAACGCGATCTTCGGTGCAATGTCCTTGAAAATTATTTCTTTAGCTATCGTTTTCAAGCCAAATTACAAGCTGATAAAGTCCATCGTTGACTTATTCCTTCATGACAATCCAAAGTGGCGATTATGCTCGTAAGCCATCAATCATTTGTGATCATGGGAGTATAACCAGTTTTCACAGGTTTAGCTATCGTTTCTACCCATTTTATTGCAAGCCTATCAAGCTTGTATGTTGACTAAGTTTTCTTGAAAAATAAGGGTGACAAACTCTTTGCTTTCACTAAGATGTGATGTTGAATGCATTACAATTTTGGGCACAAAAGCCAAACAAATTCTGACCTCCCATTTCCTTAGCCATTTCAAAAAATAATAAAGTCACTTGATTGGTCCTGAAAGATGAGCCAACCAGAAGTGGTGACCCGTTACCCTAAACACCAATGCTAGAAGTGAGGAAGAAATTTTCTTGAATTGGGTGTTACTTCGAGGAATTCATCATGAAATTTCTGCACTCAACGTTCAAATGATTACTTTCTAAATTTTGGAAGGTGCGATTTCTCTTTGTTCAAATAAATGGGGAATCATCTGAACAAATTTTTTGCAATCAAATGGGCCCACACAGGGGCAAATTTTCATTTGAGAGATTTTTGCAATTAAATGTGCCCACACTGGGGCAAGTTTTCATTGGAGGGATTTTGTAAAATAAGCCCACACTGGGGCAAAATTTTCCGCAATACATTTGAGATTTTCGCCCAAGAGTCAAGCAAGACATTTTTCGGACCAATCACGCTGTTCTTTCCAAATTTTGAAATTGAAGTGCATGTCATACTTTGGTAAGCCCCTGTGCAGGTATCCATGGCTGAAATCGACGAAGGAGCGTAAGTCAAAATCTTACGAATCAAGGCCTCAAGGAGGAGCAACCACGCCGTAATGCAAATCAATTGATCAGTTTAATAATTGGTGGAAACTGGGGCAAATTATTTTGAAAAGATTCTCAAAAAAAAAAAAAAAAAAAAAAGAAAAAAAAAAAGAAAAATCAAAAATCAAATCTCTTCTTTCTTGAAAATCCATTTTTCATTTTTTGTTGACAAATCTTAGTGTCCGCCGCGCACCCTTATACCTCTTTTCTTGACAACCACATTTTAATTTACTGACTTCCACCACCGTTAGCATCGAGCCTATCTCACTAATGTGCGTGTTTTCATCCTACCGCCGTTAGCATCGAGTCTATCTCACTAGCGTGCGTGTTTTTTATTTTCAACCGCCGTTAGCATCGAGTCTATCTCACTAGCGTGGCGTGTTTTTTATTCAACCGCCGTTAGCATCGAGTCTTATCTCACTAATGTGCGCTTGTTTTTTATTCACCGCCGTTAGCATCGAGTCTATCTCACACTAACGTGCGTGTTTTCATTTTACCGCCGTTAGCATCGAGTCTATCTCACTAACGTGCGTGTTTTCATTTTACCGCCGTTAGCATCGAGTCTATCTCACTAACGTGTGTGTTTTCATTCTACCGCCGTTAGCATCGAGTCTATCTCACTAACGTGCGTGTTTTCATTTTACCGCCGTTAGCATCGAGTCTATCTCACTAATGTGCGTGTTTCATTTCACCGCCGTTAGCATCGAGTCTATCTCACTAACGTGCGTGTTTTATTTCTACCGCCGTTAGCATCGAGTCTATCTCACTAATGTGCGTGTTTTCATTCTACCGCCGTTAGCATCGAGTCTATCTCACTAACGTGCGTGTTTTCATTTCTACCGCCGTTAGCATCGAGTCTATCTCACTAACGTGCGTGTTTTCATTCTACCGCCGTTAGCATCGAGTCTATCTCACTAACGTGCGTATTTTCACTTCTACCGCTGCTAGCATCGAGTCAATCTCACTAACGTGCGTGTTTTCATTCTACCGCCGTTAGCATCGAGTCTATCTCACTAACGTGCGTGTTTCATTTCTACCGCCGTTAGCATCGAGTCTATCTCACTAACGTCGTCTCTACTAACGTGCGCGTTTCATTTCTACCGCCGTTAGCATCGAGCCTATCTCACTAACGCGCGCATTTTCATCCTACCGCCGTTAGCATCGAGCCTATCTCACTAATGTGCGTGTTTCCATCCTACCGCCGTTAGCATCGAGCCTATCTCACTAATGTGCGTGTTTCCATCCCACCAACACTCTATCTCACTTCAATTCGTCCAATTTTACATTTCTGTCCGGGTCTATCCCGTGGGTCTATCCAATTTTAAATTTCTGTTCGGGTCAGTCCCGTATTAGAATTTCTGTTCGTTGGAATCTTTTGCAGCCCAATAACACAGGTAAGTATTTGGTGTCTACTTCTTTGTCTCAAGTTTTTCAAAAACTCAGACAAAGAGGGGCAAACTGTAGACACCAAATTTTGAATAATTTTATGTAGCCATCTATTTCATGATTTTCATTTCAGATTGCCTGCATTTTAGTTCGTTACTGTGTGTTTTGCACTATTAGTTGTTATGTTATTTTAGTTTTACTCATTTTCGCTCTTTTAGTTGATCTATTTCATTTGCTATTTATTCTTGTTTGCTTTTACTTTTAGTTTTTAGTTTTAGCTTTTAATTTTAAAATTAGCATAGAGTTTTTAGAAAATAGAAAAGGAAGACATCAAAAATATGTTTTAGTCATTTTGTTTTTATTCAATGCTTTCTTGAAAGAGAAATGAAAATGAAAATCATAAAAAAGGAAAAAAGGAAATTTCTTCACAAAAATATGTTTATTTCTTTAAATTCAATCTTTGGGCACTTTAGTTATTTTTATTAAGTTATTTTGAGAAAAATAAAATGAATGAAAATGAAAAAAGAAAATGTGAAAAAGATGGAAAAATGGCCATTTTTGTTGTTTTTAGTTGTTTAGTTTTTTGTTTGTTTTCATCGTTATTAGTATTATTATTATCATTACCTGGTTTGTGTAATTTCGTTATTATTATTATTTATATTTTATTTTATCATTTCTGTAATTATCAAGTTGTTAGAAAAAAAAAAAAAATTATTATCGCAGCATGCACGCTGCAATTTTTTGCAGCGTGCGAGGTACAACTTCAACAGCCTTTGGAGGGCTGGATGTGAGGGCCTGTCCTTGTCCCTCATCCTCACCTTTCAAACAAGGGTTTAGGAGTTTGGGAGGCCCCATATAAATAGAAAACAAAAGGCAGCCGCAAAGGGGGGGAGCTGGTTCGTAGGGAGGATACGGGGGAGTAGCCGCAAAAGGGACAGAGGGAGAGCTGGAGGACTAAAAAAAAGAAAGACTGAGGGAGATGGAGTAAGGGAGAGCCGAGAGAGAACAAGAGCAAGGGTGAGAGATCAACGGAGAGAGGTTTAAAAGGCAAAACAAAACAGAGGGGGGACGGCGGAGAGTGAGGAAAGTTGAAGGTTGGCGGCTAGGGATGAAAGGAAGAGCAAGCAGGCTACGGGGTTTCTTGGGAGGAAAGGAGAGCAAGCTGAGGGCTAAGAAAAAGAAAAATCAAAAGATAGAGGAGAAACTGAGAGAGAGCAAGTAGATAGGGTTTTGGCTTGAGAGCAGAAGGAAAGGAAAGAAACGCTGCAAACGGAGAGGCAAGGGAGATTCTTCAGACGAAGGGCATCAAGTGCGGAGGAGGAACTCCAGAATCTGAACGGCAAGCTAGCATCTTTCTTCACTGGGATTCAAATCTGACCATCCTCGAATTCTTCATGTTTTATTGGCATTTCCTGGTGTTAAAGGTAAACCTTTTTCCCTGTCTTCCAATCGCATTTCAGCAGTTTAAGAAAAGTAGTGTAATCCTGCGATGCCTATGTTTTTTTTAGCAATATTGCACCTTTGAAACCTGTCGGGTAGGGATTCATTTCTGGAATCTGTTATTAGCTACGGTGCTTATTGTGAAAATGATGGTTTTAACATGGGTATAGCATGATATTTCATCGCATGAACTCGTTTAAAGAAAAACAGTCGCAGCAAGCTTGAAACTTTCAGCTTGTTGCAGCAGTTTCTTGTTTTTCCTTTTCATGCATTGGAGTTTCACTTTCCTGATGTCAAAGTGTTTGTTTTGGGTTGCCCCTGCTGTGTGTAATCCTTTCCGGAAGCCTAGGTCCGCCAGGTTTGATATGTAGTCAGTGTTTGTTGCTAAGAATAGAACAGTTTCTGCCACAATACGTTAGCAACTGTATGTTTATTGCCGCAGCTTTGGGCCCAGAAATTTTCAATCTTTTGGGGTTGATGGAATGTTTGGAATGGCTTGAATTCCTTGTTGGATTTTGTCTGTTATTGAATGGACCTCCATGTATGTGCTGGTTGCAATTGAGAGCAGCAATGTGCGGCATAGCAGTAGGCTGCAACATGGCATTGTTCAAATGCCCGTCACTGCATTCTAAATTCTTAGCCGAAGTCTTTATGCTCATTGTCATCAGCTTTAAGTATAATTCCATTCTGAATATGCTCAGCTTCCCCTTTTCCTCTCACCTCGATTTCAATATATGGGTGCGAATATGTTTGTTGTGTTAGAACATTTTTTTTCCCCTTTGATCAGAATTTTCGAAAGGAATCTGAATTTTAGAAGCTACCCTTGTTGCTCCCGTTTTTCTTTTACTTGAAGTTGCGCCTGGAGTTGTTATGATTAGGAACTCGCGGATAAAGGCTATCAGTTTCCTTTCCATCCGTGAGCTTGAAATAAAAAGAACGGCAGATCTTGGCTTTCTTTCCATCAGTTTTCTTTTGCTTGTTTCATGATTTGGGCTTGGGTTGCAGTTCTTGGAAGATGTTCATATCGTTTTGTGGTTTTCTTATGGTGTTTGGTTAGATAAGGTAGAATTGGTGAGTTGAAGTTGCATTTTTGGGTAGCAGGGAACCATTGAAGGAAACTCCATGAGATGCAAATCTTTGTTGCAGAATATAAGCTACGTTCTTTGCATGAAGATTGCATGAAATAATCTTCTAAAATTGCATTTTGACCCCTTGGCTTCTAACTAATGCTACTTTGACCCAACTAATTGAATAATGTCTTCAATTTAGTCCTTGGTAGTTTTAACTTTTGCAATTTCATTGTTCGTTTGATTCCAATTAGCCACCTTGCTTTGCTTAAATTGCACTTAAGTTATGACTTTAGGGACTTTGTGGCTAAGTGAGCTTTGTTTTGCCCATTTCTTTTAATTATTCTTAAATAAAGTGGTGCCTTGACCTTTTTATTATTTTGGAGGGTAATTGAATAATTTCACTTCATTGGGGCGTCAATTCAAGGGAGGTACACTCTATTCTTCATTTGCGCTTCATTTAACCCTACGTGCTCCTACGTGTTATGTGAATATGCATGCCTACTTCGCTTTCCTTATCTCCTTGCGTGCATTTACTTGCTTTTACTTCTATTTAAGTTTTATGGGGTATGTGTACACCTCTTGGCTTGTAATAGATAGTGCTCGGAGAGCATCTGGTCCATTTCCCCTTTCCCTTTATGCTTTTATGGGGTATGTGTACACCTCTTGGCTTGTAATAGATAGGGCTCGGAGAGCATTTGGTCCACTTCCCCTTCCCCTTGCTTGCTTGTTTTTGTTGCTACATGTTTAATTGCTTTATTAGGCTCTTGCATCTAGTCGAGCATGCTAAATGCTATGTGCTATGTGTTTACAAGTATTTTGGCATGTCTACTTGCTTTCATAGCCATGAATGAATGGAATGGATGAATGTACGTTTCCGCTAGTCCAACGCTAGTCGGAATTCATAGAATGGGCTAGTCCAACGCTAGACCCTTAGGGATTTCCCCTCATTAGCATATCATTTGCTTGTTCACCACATATCATGCATTTTTCTTAGTTTTATCACTTGGTATGCTCCTCGAACCCCCTTTCCCTTCATTTTAGGATTTTTGCATATCATGATAGTTGTAGGGTCCATTTGCTTGAGGGTCCCCTTCCGATAAGGGAAACGAGCGAGTGTGGCTACTCGATAGCCTTAGCACGCTAGTTTCGCCTTCTAATCAAAGGGAAAATCAAGTCACGATTTAGGTCTCCCCGTACCCAATATGCATGAATTCCCTAGGCTCATGCATTCTCAATCCACTCTATCATTACACTTTCACTTTTGTCTCATTTGCACACATGCACCTTTTTATCACCTTCACTTGCACACGAACACTTTTTTGTCTCCACTTGCACACGAACCCTTTTATCTTCACTTGCATACGAACATTTTTATCTTCACTCGCACACGAGTACTTTCATCTACATTTGCACACCTTCACTCTTGTCTTATTACTTTTATCATTTTTCTCACTTCACACAAACTCACACTTTCACATGGCATGCATTCCACTCATTTTTCACGTCATTTAGGTTTAGGTGTGACCTCTCCAAAAGGATCATTATTGGGCTTCACAATTAATGTGATTGGCACCACTCAACCTTTGAAGAGAAATTTCCCCCAATCCCCCTAGGTCTAGGTTTTTGCATTCATATAGACATATCCAATACGCGATACATACCTTGGGTAGAAAAATTAGGGAAAATTGGTTTAAGTCACGCAACTAGCCTTGGCTAGGTCGAAGGGGTGCCTTGGATTTTTATCCTTGCCTTCCCCTTCGTCAAATGTGACCCCCGATCCCTCTTTTGGTTACGTAGACCCAAAAGTTCTCAAAAAGGGTTTATTTACTTTTTATTCAAAAACAAAAATCATTTTTGGGTGACTTGGTACACCCTAACTCTATACCAAGTGGCGACTCCATTTTTGATACAAAAAACCCTTTTGAACTTCACTTGGCCAAATCGTCGCATTCTAAGTCCCATGGCCTTTTACTTTTCATTTTGCACACGTTCACACATTACACACATCTCATCACACTACGTTCAAAAAGTGGGGCGCGACAATGATCTTTAAAACTGGCCGCATGATGTTGCCGGAGTTCCAAAGCATGACAGTTGCAGAACATTTTCCAGATTTTTGCATGCTCTTTACCTCTATTTTTGCATTGAAACATGAGAGTTGGGTAGTTAAAAAATTGGAAAGAATGAGTGTCACGACCCCACCTCCCCCTAAGGCGAACCAGAGGGTTCGGCGGGCCGCCTGCCCAGCTCTCGCCGGGACTCAGTCGTTCACTACAATCCTCAATTGAATTTCAAGATATATATATCAAATATACATCAAAGGTTCCCAAACTTTACATATCAAAAGCGAAGCGTCCACGCTTCCGCTACGCCACTCTGATCCTTGATACCAACCATTCACACGGAGAACTTTAATACAAACGTTTCCTTCGCCTCGAGCCCTGTGGAGGGGAATAAAATATTTTTTTGGGGTGAGCTAGAAGCTCAGCGAGTAACCAGTAAAATCATTAAACAAATATATTTCACAATGTTGCATTTCGATCATTTCGATGATGTCATGATTCAGAGATCAAATGTACGTTTATTGCTCTCGTGAGCCGGTGAAATCACAGCACTTGAACACCCAACGCTCAAATAGATCATTTAACATTAACATTAACATTAGGAGGGAGCCCTTTTTTGAGCTCCAGATGAACATGAACATAAACAAACGGAGGAGACGTTGGTGTTCAGCACAAGACTCCCCAAGTACTCATTTCAAGCCAAAACATGTCATGAACTCACATGCAAGCACGCATGATATGCAGTCGAGTAAATAATGCAAGAAACATTTCATAAGAAGTTTTAACAATAGTTTGGGGTCACTCACCTCCATGGCTCAGAAACCATCCATCATATTGCATTACTTCACTCAAGTCCAAGCCCTAAAGCACAAACGCAAAGCAATCAAGCCCATTCAAAATTCGGACAGCATTTCCCCTGAATTTGCTAACTTTTCCAGCCATCATGGCTTCATTATTTCCTCATTCCAACCCAAGGGTACACACACAACAAAAGTTCATCCAATAGCCATTCAGCAAGCTCCAAGTAGTACAAAGACAAGTCAAGCTAGGGAAAAGTCCGGAAATGAAAGTTAAGCTCAAAACCAGAAAAACAGTTTTGACGTCATTTTGCGGTAATGGTGCCAAAAGCACTACGATGGTCGGATGAAGGTGCAAGACCCACCGTTTCGAAGCTAAGAACCAGGGCTACAACAATGTAGAAGGTCACTCAGTCCAAATCCCAGCACAACTAAGTCATATATGCCAAATACCAAACCAGAACCGTAATTGCAGGTTTACAAATTACACTATGCTGTAATCAGTACAACTCAGTCTAAACAGGTCCAAATGCAGAAATTCCAAAGGCATATGGTAGCTAGGACATCAAGATACATTTCATCAGAAGACCTCAACACCCAAATCCAAAACAATTCCAGTCAAAACAACCCATTTCAGACGCAGTTCTTACATCCTGATGAACCCAGAACAGCAACAGTAAATTCGGCTTATCTCATTCGACACTACTCCAATTGACCTGAAATTTTACATGCACCCTTAAAACATCAATACCTACAACTTTCATGTTTTGATCCAAGGCCAAATCGGCTTCTATATAGGACCAAAAATTTCGGACAGAATGAAGAACCAAGAACCCTAATTTTCCAGATTTCTTCCAAAACAGAAATTGATTGCAATTAATCACTTTTTCCACCTCCTAGCTTCCTCAAATATCATTTCCAAACATCATACATAACCACATAATAATAATCATATGAAAACAGAAAAATCCTAATTAAGTAGAAAGTGTCATCAATCTCAACCAAAATCATGAAATAACACCAAAGATCATCACTTTAACTCACTTAGGTTGCTCATTAAGCATTATTGGAAAGAGAAAAGGAGTTTCTTCACTACTCACCTTGATACCCAAAGGAATGGAGCAACCTTGCACTTAAATCTTCCAAATTACTTCACAAAACAACTCACTATCACTCCCTTAAGGGTTTCTATGGAACAAAAACAAGATTAAACGGTTGATTGGTTGAATTTGAGCAAGATTGAAGCAAGAGTTTGGAGTGTTTTTCTTTCCCTTTTGTTGCTTGAAGAGAATCAGCCAAGGAGAGAAGAAAATAAGGAAATTTTTGGTCAATTTTGATATTAATTTGGTAAAGACATGAATAGTGGTCAAAAGGTCAAAAAGGTAAGAATAAATCCTCAAGTGACACATGTCCTCTTCATTAATTGCTTGCCTAACTTTTTGTCTCTCTTACACAAATATCTTAACACATTGTAAAATAATATCACTTAATACAAAATTCCAACAAGTTGTCAAAAATATAATGCATTTACCGCACTTGCGGGTCCCACGTCCAAAATACGCTTTTAATTTCTCAAAAACTAACCGATACTAGAAAAATCATTTTAAAACTATTTTTGCTCATAAACTTTATCTGGGGAATTTTTCTAATCAAGAAAATGTAGAAAAGGCGGGCGTTTAAAAAATAAACCCTAGAAAAGTAGAAAATTTCCGGGTTCTCACACTTATACTTTTCGGGGCGTCACAATGAGTGGTTACATTGCCACTTTGATCCACGGTTGGGTTGGTTGAAGCCATTAGTTATGTTTGGATGGAAAAGGAGTTGCATTCATAGCATTGAAACCACCATAGAAAGTTGCAGACCTATTCCTTCTGTAGATTTGTATAGAACTTGCATGATCTCCTTTCTATGTTTTGGCTCGTTTTGGATATTGAAGTCATGAGTCTTGTTGTTTAGTCAAAGTTTTGTTGTCTGGCTGAAAGAGTTTGGATCGAAGTTGTGGGTTTTGGGTTTGGAATGCCGAAAATAAAAATGCAGCAAGTGTTGCAGAAACCATCTTCGTAAGCAATTTGCATGGAGTTGTTGCATGAAAAATGGCTTCTAGAAATTACACTTTACTCCCTTTAGTTTCCAGCAATGCTAAAAAGTCCAATTATGTTTTAATTTCTTGCAATTAGGTCCTAGAATAATTGCAATCTGAACCATTACTTGACCCCTTCTTTGCCCTTGGATCCGTGAATTTCCCAAAATATTTCAATTGGACTTGAGTGATTGGTTAATATTTGCAATTGGGTCCTTGGTAGTTTTTTTTTCCTATTTTAGAAATTTGATCAAATAATTGACTTTTCTTGGAAATTATGCTTTATTTGATTTCATTTAAATTGCAATTGGGAGGGATTTGGTGATTTTGTTTTACTATTTAATTGGTGCCTTGACCCTTTTATTGTTTTGAAGCTATTTTTCCTTCATTTGATTACCATTACAAGAGAGGTACACTCTATCCCTTATTCCCACCTTATTTGACTCTATGTGTCTATGTGATTTATGTGCTTAATTGCATGCCTTTTGAATGTTTTCATTTTATTTATTTATTTATCCACTTTATTTGTTTTGGTTTTGTATAGTTATTTTCAATTTCGATCATTTGGAAGGCACTTGAATGCCAAAATTGTAATAGCTAGGGTATTATTTTATTTATTTTATTCCGTTTCCCCTTTTAGATTGTAGTAGGCTTCCCCCTTCTGATGTAATAGTTAGGGTCTCTTTGTTTTTTCTTTGTGTGATTTGCATGCGTATGTGCTATGTGTTTAATTGCTTTCTTAGGGTTTGGCATCTAGATATGCATGCTTATGTGTTATGTGTTATGTGAATTACGTGCTCACATGTCTACTCGCTTTAATTATGCACATTTATTTATGTATGTATGATGGATGCAAAATGCGCGAAACCGTGGCTAGTCCAACGCTAGTCATGGTCTTCCCCTCAAGCTCTTACAAGTCCAATGCTTGTGAGAGAGCGCTAGTGAAGGACTAGTCCAATGCTAGATCCAATAGGGCCGTCCCTCGCTAGTACATTCGCATGCCTTCATCTCATGCATATTTTTCACTTTTTAGGGCCTCTTTCACCGTATTGCATGGCACTTTCCTTATATATGTATACCCCTTCCCCCTATATTTTCCCTTATATGTATATTACTTGCCCCTTTTGTATGAAACATGACATTAGACTTGCATCTTATATAAGCATTAGAACTAGGTTAGTTCATTTGCTTGATTAGATTAGGGATACCCCTTGGATATGGGATATGGACGAGTTTGGCTTTATAGCCTTAGCACGCTCGTATTCCCTCTATTAAAGGAAAAATTGAATCACGAACATTAGTTCCCCGTACCCGACATGATGCATTCCTTTAAGACATGTATATTTTTATCCTTTTCTTCTTCTTAGAGTCTCATATTTTTGCCTAATTCGTGACCTCTCCAAAGAGTCATTATTGGGCGTCACAATTAATGTGATTGGTACCATTCGAGCTTTGAAGAGAAATTTTGCCCCCCGATGTCCCCCTAGGTCTAGGGTTTGCATTCATATAACACATCCAAATGTGATAAATTCTTTGGTTAAAACAAGAAAATCTTTGACTAAATCACGCAACTAGCCTTGGCTAGGTCGAAGGGGTGCCTTGGATTTTTGTCCTTGCCTTCCCCTTCGTCAAATGTGACTCCCGAACCTTTTTCGTTGGTTTACGTAGACTAGGAGTCGTTTAAAAGGGGTTTCTTTCTACCTTTTCCTCTAAAAATTCATTTTAGGTGACTTGGTACACCTTAACTCTATACCAAGTGGCGACTCCGATTTTTATTTCAAAAACCCTTTTTAAACTATATTTTGGGTCAAATCGTCGCATTTTCAAGTCCCATTTAGACCCATATTTCTCTTCATTTTCTTCGTAAATTAAAATTCATTTTCAAATAAAAATTCACCTTTTAATTTATTTATTTTTCTTAAAAAAAATGGGGCGCGACAGTTGGCGACTCCACTGGGGACTTAGAGGGTCCGAGCAAATTTGATTTAGTCAATCTTTTTCTTCTTTTAACCTTCTCATATATTGCATTTGGATGTTTAGGGTTGCATTCTTCTTTCCCTTTTTCCCTTTTTCTCTTTTAGGGATTTTTGCATCTATCGCGCGCATAATCGCTCTTCGCACACTATGTATGTGATGAATGGATGGTTCATTTATTTGTTTACTTTTACTCGTTTCGCGATTGCATTTTGGGATGGGGGGTGGTTACCCTAGAACCTTCGACCGCATCTAATGGTACAATCCCTCCCCTCAATAAGAAAGCACCTCATACGTGCATGCATAGTCTTATTTACCCTATTTTTTTCTTTGTCGTGGGCGCCATCCCACATCTCCCTGTAGGATTAGGATCGATTGCCTTAGGTATGCGGATGGTGTGCACTGCGCCCATAGCGATACCTAAGGGATCACTCGAGCCACCGACCGAAGGCCCTGGGATTGATGACCCTTCGCCTTTAGGTCTGAAGGCTTGGGAGCCTGAAGCCTGATCGAGTCTAGATGCATTAGTAAGCCCAACCTCATGCATCCATGTTAGAAGTGCCTAGGATAAAGTCAACCTACCCGACTAGGAACACTAGGCATGAGGGGAGGGATCCCACCCCTTTTTCCTTATTTATCTTTTTGCTTTTAATTGCCCAACATGTTATGTGATTATGTGTTGAACTAACGTTTCTTTGTCTTTTTGTCTTTTGCATTCACAAATGTTAGGAATAAGAGGTCTGGCATGATCTTCTTTTAGGACCTGCCCTTGTAGATAGGCTATTGCACGTTTAGAAATTATGGTTTATTTCATTCAATGATATATCATTTTAGGCCTACCCTGGCAAATAAAGGGTCCCTTAGGTCATGTTTCATTGCAAATTGCATGTTTTACTGCTTTAATAAACTGGCATCATGCATAAACCCTAGAAAGGGAATGCCATTTAGGGGATCCCGTGTTAGGAATAAGCCACCTTGTGTCTCAGATATTTAATCCAAAGAGACTTGCACGTTTACATTTTGTACCATCCAAAGGGGCAGTGCACAAGGTAAGGTAGGATCCAATCCTTTCCATGACCCTGGGGCGATCTTTGGTACATTAGAATATGAGCATCTAACAATCATTCTTTGGCCATTTTTAATATAGTTGGTAAAAATCCCTTGCTTAAAGGACATTAACTTGAAGAAATTCGCAAATAATTTCTCATTTTTGAGATGGTAAACTTATTGAGGCCAAATCTTGATTGTAGGAGGCTCATAGGCTAATGCATCGCAATGCATTTTTGAAACTACCAAAGGGGAGATAATTCCATCGATTTTTGAATAAACCATCAATTCCATTCAATCCATTGGACCATTTTATTCATCAATTTCATCCAGTTCATTTATCAATTTGTTCAGTTTTAGGGCAATCTACAGCCTAATTAGTTCATTGATTCCTTTTTTTCATCTCACACAAATCTTCGTTCAGTCTGAGGAATTGAAGAAAAAAAGCAGAGAATAGAGAAAAAGGTTCAACAGGGAGCAGAAAAATTCCATCTCAAAGCGAAAAAAAGCTGGACAAAGGGAATATTTTTTTCCCCAGAAAAAGGAAGAAATTCAATCGCAAGCGAAGACTTGGGAGGGCAACCGCAAGACATCAGATTTGGAGAAGCAGAAGTCATCGATGGTGTCGATGGCCTAAAGTAGCCTTATCATTCCCTTCATAATCAGTGGCTTCCTAGCCCATTCATTACCTTCCTTTCCGTTAACTATTGAGTCGATTTCATCTCATCTCCTTCGACTGAGTTGCATCTGTCCTTTACGCATTTAATTTCTTGACGAAATGCCTTTCACTTTCGATCGAATTCCTCTGTCTTCCCCTTTGCCGGAGCTTGACTAGAAAGACGAAATAGCCTTGACTTCATTCAGTGCGCTACCTAGAATTCGATTCTTGACTGGTGCTATCTATAAACCAACAATCTAAAGCCTTGGGCAGAGTCTGAGCTTATCTTCCGAGGGTTAGGTTCAAGGGCTGGTCTCCTTCGCTTCTTCAGAGTAAGACTCTTAGCCAACCGCCTGTTGACTACTCTTTACATTGCAGAAGGGAAGAAAGTGAAAAGGCCGATTGCAATTGAATATGATTCCTTTGCTGCGACATCCAGTCTTGGTGGATGATCTCCCAACAAGTCAAGCTTCCTTTACCCGGGGCTAGAAATCCTTCTCACGAAGGAAGTGGCTTTTCTTTCGAGTGCTAGCTTTCTACTGCGGCACCACCTACATTTGGCGTTCAACGAGCACTCGGATCTTGACCTGACATCAGTGCAATCTCGGATGCTCCCGCGAGTCGAAGCTTTAGTGACGTCGCTTCGGGGATTGGTGCGACAGATTTAGGAACCACGAATAGGAGGAAAATAATGAAGGAAAGATGTAAGATGGGGCGGTGGCGGAGATGAAGGATGGATTTAGATTTGTTAGTGTGAGTATTAATTGACATTTTTTAGGATTTAATATTTGGGCTTGCAAATTTGAAGGCGATAGCTAGGGAAATGATCAATTGGTCAACTTTTGGGAACGAAACAATCTATGAGTTCACCTGTCCCAATAATCTTTTGGACATTTTTGCCCATATCAGAATTTTCATTCAACTCAAGACCCTTGGAACCGGATGAGAAACCGCTGAAAATCGGTAAAATGACTCCGCTGGCGTGTTTTTGTGAGTTTAGTGACCTTTTGGGCCGCAAAAAAAGTTTGGTGACCAAAGGGTGCCATTTTTAATAATTTAGTGACCTTTTGGGCCATTCACTCAATAGGTTTTGAGAAATTAAGAGCGTATACCGGACGTGGGACCCACTAGTGCGAAAAGTTCAAAAAAATTCGGCCAACTAGGTTAAGTTTTGGATACTGTAATTAATTTACCGGGTGTTAAGAGATAAGTAGAGGATGCTAAGTGGATTGGTATGAGGGAGACAAAAGTTAGGCAAGCATTAAATGAGGTGACAAGTGTCACCATAGGATTGGTTCTTACATAAGACCACTATTCACCTTTTTCTATTTGACCAAATAAATCACAAAATTAACCAAAATTTCACCATTTTCTCTTCTCTAGTGGCCGGCTCTTACTCTCAAGAAAGAAAGAAAGAAAACTCTCCAAGTTGCTTCAATCTTTGCTCCAATCTTCTAAATCAACCATTAGATTTTGTTTTTGCTCCATAGAAACACTTAAGGAAGTGTTAGTGAGTTGATTTGTGGAGTTATTTGGAAAGCTAAGAGGACCTATTGCTCTCTCTCTCTTGTTTCTAAGGTGAGTTGTGAAGAACCACTTTCCTTCCTCTAATGATGCCTAATTTATGATTAGTGGTGGTATGTGATGAAACTTTATGGATTACATCTTGATTTGTGGTTGAATTAGTGAAGTTTTTTATTTATTGGTGATTTTCTGTTTTAATATGAACATGATTGTGTGGCTATCTATGATGATTGGAAATGATGTATAAGGACTCTAGAAGGTGGAAAAAGTGGATAATTGCAACCAATTTCTGGTTTGGAAGAAATTGTAGAAAGTTAGGGTTTTCTTGGGAACATTCTGCCCGGTTTTGTAGCTCCTAGTTAGAGGCCGAATTGGCCTTGGCTTAAAACATAAAGTTGTAGGGAATGATATTTTAGAGGTTCCTACAAAATTTCAGGTCAATCGGAGTAGCGTAGAATGAGAAAAGTCGAAATTACCCTTGCTGTCCTGGTTTTACCCGAATGTAAGAATTGCGCCTGTAATTGATTGTTTTGGCTGGAATGCTTCGAATTGGTTGTTGAGGTCTTCTATGAAATGTATCCCTGTTTCTTAGCTTCCATCTGGTTTTGGAATTTCTGGATTTGGACTTGGATAGCCTGATTTATGATGTTTCCGCTAGAATGCGTTCTGTGAATCTGTTTTTGGGATTCTGGTGTAGTATCTTGCATTTTTGACCTGGTTACACTCGAAACTGGGTTGAGTGACCTTCTGAAATATTGTAACCCTATCTCTTAGCTTCGAAACGGTGGGTCTTGGACCTTCATCCGATAATCGTAGTGCCTTTGGTGTCATTACCGCAAAATGAGGTCAAAAACTGTTTTTTTCAGGGTTAAAGCTAGTTTCATTTCCGGATTTTCTGGTTTCCCCTAATGCTTGTATATGCTTATGGAACCCTATTGGGGTCATGTTTGGCATTGGTTTATGACTCGTTATCGAGTCTCATTGTACTTGTTTGCATGTTTTAGGGCGTGACGGTGGTTCACGACGTTCTTTTGACGGAAGTGCATGAAACACCATTTGCAAGCTTGGTGAGTGTACTACTCACTTGTGTGTTACTATATAGCTTTGATACTTGAACTTGATGAGTTGAATGTTCATTGATTGAAGTGAGAGCGTACTTTATCACTCTCACTTATTGTTTATCATGTTATTGGAATGTTACATGAAATGAGAGCGTACTTTATCACTCTCACTTATTGTTTATCATGTTATTGGAATGTTACATGAAATGAAAGTACTTGACTTGGTGTCGATTGGACGAGTATCCAACGACTACAATTGTTATCATTGAGCTCAACCCCATTGGTAGTTGATTGAATCGAGCCGGCGAGGGCTTGGTCGTGCCAATTAATGATCCTTGGGGAAAAGTTATAAGGAATCTTGTAGTATGAGAGACTCTCGATTCCGGTATACTCGAGTAATACCACAGTGCAAGTGTTTGGAGTTCGGGCCCGGTAGGGGGATGTTAGGTGGAAGGAGTGGGAGTGAAGTGAAGTCTACGGTTGGTTACTTTTAAACATTGACGGAGAGTCAATGAGAAGATGATCTGATCAAGAATGCAAACGAGGAAAAGGGCTCTTGAGAGCCGTCCGTATCCTTTTATCATCATTATTGATGTGTGTTTTATTTACCTTTGATGACTTGGAATGAAAAGCTTGATGCCTATATGAACTTGGTTGCTTGAGTAGTATTATCTCACTGGGCAACTAGCTCACCCCGTTCCTTTTGTTTTCCTTACAGGAAAATAACTACTTTTGGACAGCAATTGATAATTGGTTGCCGAAATGAGCTAGTTGGACATATCTTTTGTATAACTCATTTATTGAAACCCTAAATGTACTTTTGGGTCTGTTTCTCTTTTCATTTGGCAAACCATACATGTATCCACTTTTGAATACTTTTGTATGCAACTTTGGATTGTAAATACTAAAGTTCAAGATGTGAACGTTTGCTTGGTATTTGGTTGGGTTCTGACGGGTCGGTTACTATTCATGGCCGACTCCGGATTTCATTTTTTTATTTTGGGTTATTTTGCCATTTTGACTTGTTTACGCGCGTTTGTAAGTTCCGGATCGCAATAGATCGCTCTAACTGCACCGTTAGTCCTGGCGAGAGTTGGGCAGGCAGTCCGCTAACCCCTTTGGTTCGCCTTAGGGGAAGGTGGGGCTGTTACACCCATGATTTAAATTTTGTTCAGGTCAGTCCCATGATTTTAAAAGTTTTGTTCGGGTCAGTCCCAAGATTTTAAATTTTGTTCGGGTCAGTCCCATGATTTTAAGTTTTGTTCGGGTCAGTCCCATGATTTTAATTTTGTTCGGGTCAGTCCATGATTTAAAATTTTTGTTCGGGTCAGTACCATGATTTAAATTTTGTTCGGGTCAGTCCCATGATTTAAAATTTTGTTCGGGTCAGTCCCATGATTTAAATTTTGTTCGGGTCAGTCCATGATTTAAAGTTTTGTTCGGGTCAGTCCCATGATTTTAAATTTTGTTCGGGTCAGTCCCATGATTTTAAATTTTGTTCGGGTCAGTCCCAATTTAAATTTCCTGTTGGGGTCAGTCCCCTTTTAAATATCTGGTTCGGGTCAGTCCCATTTTAAATTTCTCGTCTCGAGTCAGTCCCAATTTCAAATTATTGTCTCGGGTCAGTCCCGATTTTCAATTCTTGTTTCAGGTCAGTCCATTTTAAATTGCTCGTCCGAGTCAGTCTCATCAAAAGGGGTCAGTCCTCATTTCAAAAAACAACTGTCGTTCGACTGGTTTGCAGGTAAGTATTTGGTGTATACTTTTTTGTCTCAAGTTTTTCCAAAAATCAGACAAAGAGGGGCAAACTGTAGACACTAAATTTTTTTAAAATCATTTTTTATCCTAATTTTATTTTTTTTTGTTTCAGTAATAGTTCTTGTCTATTCTTTATTTGTTAATTTCATGATTTTAGTTTTAGACTGTTAGTATTTTTAGGTTATTATTATCTATTATTTTATTTTAGTTTTATTTCTTTTTCGCCCTTTTAGTTGTTTATTTTTTATTGTAAGACTTTTTAGCATAAAATTTGTCAAAAGAGAAAATTATTCATAAAAATATGTTTTATTTCTTTTTATTGTTATTAATCGAAAAAAAAGAAGGGCAAGCTCACACTGGTGTGAGCCACACCGGATCCAAGCCCTTTTCTTCACATTATATTGCAAGCCGCAGGCCATAGCAAGGACAGGAATGGGCAGCGACATTTTATTCCAACCTCATCCATCTAAAGGCTCAAAAGATCCCCAAGAAATCCAGCTTTCCTCAACACCATTGATGTGAGGGTTTAAGGACGGGAGTTTACATATAAAAAGAAAGGTGCAGTCAGCCGAGATAAAGGGGACGAGAGGGAGTGTTCTGTGAGGGCGGAAAAGAAAAATAGCGGAGGAAAAGCGGTCTGGGGGAAAGGAGAGAAACCGAGAGAGAGCTAGGAGAAAGGAACGGCTAGGGAGGAGAGTAGAGTTGGCGGCTAGGGTATTAGGAAAGGAACCAAGGAGAGCTTGAGAGGGGAGGACTGTCTGACTGGAGGAGAGAAAAGCTGAGCAAGAGGGAGTCTTGGGGTGACGGAAGAAAAAAAAAACCAGCGAAGGAAGTTGAGAGAGGCACGGGATGACGGCCGAGAAAAAACCGAGAGGAGAGAGTTTCGTCTGGGGGCTTGCGGCTGAAAGAGAAATGGAAACAGAAGAAAACTAGAGGGGGAGTTACGGGAAAAGGGAGAAGGCTACGCAGGAGGAAAAACAGCTTTGAGAGCTACAGGAAAAGGTAGCAAAGAAACTAAGGCTAAGGAAACTGGCGGTGGAAGCAAGGGCCGAAAGAGTGGGGGAAGAAAGACTAAGGGAGAAGGAAAGAAAAGCCAAGCAAAAGTGGCGGCGGTAAAGAAAGCCAGAACCAGAAATAATTTTCTGCAAAAAATTTCGGTAGAACAGGCTGGTTTTCGGCACCCCTTGCGGCATGATTATCTCCTTTACAGTTGTTTAATTCGATTGGATTTTGATTTCTGCATCAACTACGAAGTCAGGAGAGAAACTCTTGTTCAGAAATCGTTCGCATAAAACACCTGGAAAGTCTTTAAATTTGGTCCCCAAATCAGCAGCTTGACTTCGCTGGTGCGGGTTCGAAGCCGCAACGGGACAACTGTAGCAGCTCTTTCGCGCCGTTTTCTTATTCAGAATTTGATCCAAAAAACTTCATCAGGTACTTTCCTAGATTGATGTCTTGGCTCCTTTCATGTTCGTTCGTTGTTGGGTTGTGTTTCTTGGGTCTTTGTCGTTGCTGTTGTTTGGTTTTGCTGTTTTTACTCATGAATAATGGGATGAAAATTCCCCATGTTGGCTTGTGATTAAATTTGATGTTTTGAATTAAGGGGACTTGGATGTTGTTGGGGTCATTAGCTTCTTATTTGGTTTCTGGATTTGCACATTTAGTAGAGTTATTGCCGAAAAATGAAAACTTGACAAAAGTTATCTGTTTTGCCTTGCAAATCTGGTGAGAGAAAGGAGGATTGTTGAGTCTCTGATCTTGTATCATTGTACGATGCCTTTGTTGGGTTGAGATTCCTGTGGGGTTGGCTAATAGATCCGCATGTGGTCACTGAAGTTCATTGCTGTTCTCATGCGTTGAACAAATTTCTGAAGTTGTAGAATATGGTTGATTCTTTGAGTTGTATAGTCTCGGCTTGTTGCTTGCAGTAGTGTCGACCAACCTTTTCCCTTTCCCTTGTATGCTTAGTATGTTATCTTCAT
>NW_020864517.1:0-14601 GCF_003713205.1 Coffea eugenioides
GGGACTGACCCGAATAAGCTTTTAATCATGGGACTGACCCGAATAAGCTTTTAATCATGGGACTGACCCGAATATGCTATAAATCATGGGATGCACGCTAGTGGGACTGACCCACGGCTAGCGGCAGGGTAAAATGAAAGGCGCACTAGTGGGACTGAACCAACGGCTAGTGGCGATACAAAATGAAATACTCACTGGCGGGACTCACCTCACGCTCCAGTGGCTGTGAAAATGAAATGCTCACTGGCGGGACTCACCTCACGCTCCAGTGGCTGTGAAAATGAAATGCACACTGGCGGGACTAACCTCTGCTCCAGTGGCTGTGTAAATGAAATGCACACTGGCGGGACTAACCTCTGCTCTAGTGGCTGTGTAAATGAAATACAGCATGGCGGGACTAACCCGGCTCCAACGTGATTTTTGTGAAGTTTGTGAATGGTCAGTGGGATAAAACCCAGTTCTGCCGAGGTTGGCGGGAAATTGAATTTGATTTGTCAAGAAACAAGAAATTAAATTTGATTTTCCAAGAAACAAGAATTTGAACTCGATTTTTGATTTCTGACTTTTGAATTTTTCTGATTTTTTGAGAGAATCTTTTTCAAAAATAATTTGCCCCCAGTGTAGGGCCCTTTTTCCCCTCTTTCTTCTCTTTCTTCGGCATCGGCCTTCCACATCACCGAATGCTCCTTCGTCGATTTCAACTATGAATACCTGCACAGGGGGCTTACATGCACTCAAATTTTCATGAAAAAGGCAGCGTGATTGATTTGAAAGTCTTGCTTGAGTCTTTGACGAAATCCTCAAATGGACTATAAAAAATTTGCCCCAGTGGGCTTATTTTGTGAAATCTTGGAAATAAAAATTTTGCCCCAGTATGGGCCCATTTGATTGCAAGAAATTGGTTTGGATGTCTCTCCATTTATTTGAACCAAGAGAAATCACACTTTCCAAAACTTAGAAAGTAATCATATATACAACGTGAAGAAATTTGAACGTTGAGTTTTGAACTCATGGCGAAATTTCATGATGAATCTCTCAGAATAACACCAAATTTTCATCCTCACTTTTAGCATCGGTGCCCAGAGTGGCGGGTCACCACTTCTTGTTGGCTCATCTTTCAGGGCTAATCGAATGGGGTGTTATTTCTGATTTGGAGATGGCTAAAGGAAATGGAAGGTCAAGACTTGTCTTATTTTGTGCCCAAATTGTGTGTAATCCTTTCTATACCACATCTTAGTGAAAGCAAAGAACTTGTCACCCTTATTTCTTAAGAAAACTTAGTCAACATACAAGCTTTATAGGCTTGCAGCAAAATGGGTAGAAGCGATAGCTAAACCTGTGAAAACTGGTTATACTCCCATGATCACAAATGATTGATGGATTTCTTACGAGCATAATCGTCACTTTGGATTGTCATGAAGGAATAAGTCAACGATGGACTTTATTAGCTTGTAATGTGGCTTGAAGACGATAGTTAAAGAAATAATTTTCAAGGACATTGCACCGAAGATCGCATTTTTCAACATTGCCCTCATCTGGACTCCAAGATTTTGGAGTTTGTTTGACTTTTTATCATCACCCAACAGCATCAAAACTTTTTGCATCTTTCTTTTGCATTCATTTCGCTCGTTTCTCTTTTCTTTTCCCCCTTTTCCAAAAATACCCACGCGGGGTTTCACATGTAGAGCAGTGTCAACCTCACACCTAATCAATTCAGCAATTCAGAAATACAGCTAAAATTTTCGACATCAGAGATTTCCTTGACAAGGCCAGTGCAAAGAACAGAAGTCAGGACTTTCGGCTTTGTAATGGGGTCAGGTGGGGTGCTTAGAAAAGTTAAGGCTTGAAAACGGATTTCAAAAGTGGTTTGAAGAATCTGAGATCGCATTGTTGTGCCAACCCTATTTTAGGGTTAAATCAGAATTTGCCCCAGTTTATGCTTAATTGGGGCTTTTTCACTTTCATTTTCTTTCTTTTTTGACTTTTCGACTTTCTGCCACTCTTTTGATCTTTCGCAAAATTTGCCCCAGTTTATTTTTGAACTGAGGTTCTCTTTTCTTCTTTTGCTTTTAATTTTGTGGCCTTTCACTTTTCCACTTCTTGAAACTTTCCTCTTCAACTCAAACTTGCCCCAGTGTGGGGTTTGCGATTCTCAGGGGTTGCCAAACGAAATATTTTATTCTGAAGGCTCAAAAGGGATAACTAGGGATAGAATGTTTGATTGGAAAAGAAGATGGCCTGACTTGTATTCCGTTCCTTACAATAACTCTAAAAGGAAACTTTCATTAATGCGAAATTTCTGGCATGTATCTGAATTAATTGACTGAGGAAGACCCTTGCTCATTCATATCTATGAAACATAAGTGATCCACCGGATAGAACTTGTCCTTTTTTCAAAATTGGAACCCAAGTGGAATCAAATTTCCCCAAATTGCGGTTCTCTTTCCCCTTTTTCTTTTCATTTTTTTTTCAAAATTCCCCAATCTCCTTCCCCAATGTGGGGTGCGATCATATGTGCACTCGAAAAAGAACCACCAATTTTTGCTCAAATAGGGATGCAAGGGGTAATCAGTGTTTAGGTTGTAGAAACGACGGCCAAAGCGTCATTCTTACACCTCATGACAACCAAAGTAACGAAATGGTCATTAAGAATCCATTCCCCTTTTGATATTTGAAAATTTTCCAATGAAGGGTAGTGATCATTAGGGCTCTTATTTGAAACGAAATTATTCTTTCAAAGGCTCAAAGGGGAGAACAAATGATAAAATGTGTATAGGTAGAGAAACGAATGCTCAAAGTATCATTCTAAATTTTCAAAATAAACAAGAATGATGCACATTTTTGCTTTCACTTAGATGTGATTGAATCGGATTAGACACGGCGGACATTTTCAAGCAAAAGTTGCCCCAATTTATCAATCAATGTGACTGACTTTATTTTGGGATTAAGTGCAGGAGAAAAGGTATCTCATGGGCCTTCTGAATGACCTCTTTCAATTTTTGAGCACTCTTATTGTGTAGCTCGGATCACCAATCTAGTGTATACATTTGTGAGTTTTCAGGCCAAAGGTTGAAAAATCTCAATTTGAGCTTATTTCTTAAAATTCACCATGAAATCTCTTAATGAGCTCAATAAAGAATGAAATGTACATGAATATACACAAAACAATAATTGTCCAAAAATTTTATTGCTGAAAAAGTTTGAAACAAAATTTCTCGTTCAATTATGATACAAATGAGAATAAAAAGCTTCAAAAGAGCTCCACATATATATCCCTTTTGTCTCCTTTTCTTTTGGCACAAAAATATATTAACAAGTCAAATATACAGAATCTTCCTTGAAAGCAATTATGAAATCTCTTAGAAGCTCTTAACCTAGAGCTTTCAGATGGATTTTTATGTTCCCATTGTTGGATCTGCCCAAGAATCAAATAATACTTTCCAAACTTCATCGGATCAAAAATTGTTATCCAATATAGGGAAATATTTTCATCTTATTGAAACATTTTTTTTTTTATGAATGCAGGGAAGGGGGGAAACAAAAGAAAAATACCCGGAGTCAGTAAGTAAGAATAAAAAAATCGGTATGCATGTCCTATAGGGGAGCCCTTTTATGCCAAGGGTAGGCCTAGCATGAAAATGCAATCCTCCAGAGCAGGCACTATACAATACCTGATGGATCCAATCAGCTTATGGAGTGAAAAATAATTTTGAAAAAATTTGGCCCATTGGAATGGGAAGAGACGTTTGTCAAAATGAGGACCTCGTCCGAAGGGATTGATCACTTTTGATCGATACAAGAACTTGCAAAAACGCACGGGTTTGACCTTGACGAACTTCCTATCGAAGAGATTGGAATTCGTTTTGACAACTTTTCTCAGTGAAGCACGGGTCAAAACTCCAACTGATCAAATGGCTGGATGCAATGGATGCTTTTCTCAAAATCGAATAGGTTTTCCATTTTGAAATTCGACATTGACATCCTAATTGGTCAAATGAAATTGACAATTTATTAAAAATCGACCGGATTACCCTAAAAAGGGAAACAGGTCAAATGAATTGAATGAAATTTAATTTATCCAAAATTAATCAGATCACCCTAAAAAGGGTAAATTGATCAAATAGATTGAACGAAACTTGATTTATTCAAAATCGGCTCGGTTGCCTTAAAAATGGGTAAATTGGACAAATGAATGAAATTGAATTAGTGATTTATTCAAAAATCGGCCGAATGACCCTAAAAAGGGTAAATTGGTCAAATGAATTGACGATTTATTCAAAATCGACCAGGTGACCCTAAAAAGGGTAAATTGATCAAATGAATTGATGATTTATTCGAAAATCGACCAGGTGACCCTAAAAAGGGTAAATTGGTCAAATGGATTGACGATTTATTCGAAAATCGACCAGGTGACCCTAAAAAGGGTAAATTGGTCAAATGGATTGACGATTTATTGAATGAATTGGCAAAAGGGATTGAATTGTCCGGCCATTGGTTATTTCAAAATTATTGAGGTGCATTAGTCTATGACCTTCTAAAAATCAAATTTTGGCCTCAAGTTATTTATCGTCTCAATAGGAGGAATCATTTGTGAATTTCTTCAAATTAATGTCCTTCACGCAAGGGATTTTTACCAATTTTTGATAAAATGGCCAAAAAGTGATTATTAGATGCTCATATTCCAAAGATCACTCTATGAAAATGATCGGATCCTACCTTACCTTGTGCACTACCCCTTTGGATGGTACAAAATGTAAACGTGCAAGTCTCACTGGATTAAGTATCCGAGACACAAGGTGGCTTATTCCTAAACACGGGATTCCCTATGTGGCATTCCCTTTCTATGGTTTATGCATGATGCCATTTTATTAAAGCGATGTAAATATGTGACAAATATGACCTAAAGGACATAAATAATGCATCGAGGGGGAAAAGGTCTAAAATGAAATGTATTTATTAAGTATAATGACTGAAATTTAAACATGTGAGTTATCTAGTGGGTGAGTCACTAAAAGAGTGCCAAAGAGGCCTCTTATTGCTATGGCACATGAATGCAGGCCAAGAAAACAAAGAAATGGTTAGTGCAATTGATAGTACACATAACACATTGGGAGCAATTAAGAAAAGAAATACAATAAAAGCAAGTAAAAGGGGTGGAACCCCCTCCCTCGTGCCTAATGTGCTTAAAAGGGTGAGGCTGACTCTAACCTAGGCAAACTCTAACATGGATGCATGAGGCTGGGGCTCACTAATGCAACTAGACTCGATAAGTCTCGGCTCCCAAGCCTTCAGACCTAAAGGCGAAGGGTCATCACTCCCAGGGCCTTTGATCGGTGGCTCGAGTGATCCCTTAGGTAGCGCTATGGGCGCAGAGCACACCAGCCGCCTACCCAAGGCAATCGATCCTAGTCCTACAAGGCGGTGTGGGAAACGCCCACGAAAAATAAAATAAAATGGGATAAAAGCAGGTAAACGTGCACGTATGAAGTGTTTTCCTATTTTGAGGGAAGGGGTTGAGAACCACGCGGGGCTCTAAAGGTGACACACACCCCCCCCAAATGCAATGCAAGCGCGAGATAAACAAGTAAACACACATCCAATCAACCAATCATACATTCGTGAGCGAGGGAGTAGTTTGAGACGTACGTGAGACAAAAATCCTAAAAAGGAAAAATGCAACCCTAATATCCAAATGCTATACATAAAAAGGGTAGAAAAAGGAAACGAATGGCTAAGTCAAATGCTTGGACCCACTTAGGAGTTCCCCAGTGGAGTCGCCAACTGTCGCGCCCCACTTTTGAATGAGTGTTGTGGTGTGTGTGTGGTGTGAGATGTGAGTGGTGTAATGGAATGTGAACGTGTGTAAATGAAAAGTAAAAGGCCATGGGACTTGATAATGCGACGGTTTGGCCATATAAAGTTCAAAAAGGGTTTTTTGTATCAAAAATGGAGTCGCCACTTGGTATAGGGTTAGGGTGTACCAAGTCACCCAAAAAATGGTTTTTTGTTTTTGAATGAAAAAAGTAAATAAACCCTTTTAAAGAACTTTTGGGTCTACGTAACCAAAAAGAGGGATCGGGGGTCACATTTGACGAAGGGGAAGGCAAGGATAAAAATCCAAGGCACCCCTTCGACCTAGCCAAGGCTAGTTGCGTGACTTAAACCAATTTTTCCTATTTTTTCTACCCCAGGTATGTATCGCGTGTTGGATATGTCTATATGAATGCAAAAACCTAGACCTAGGGGGACATGGGGGAAATTTCTCTTCAAAGGTTGAGTGATGCCAATCACATTAATTGTGAAGCCCAATAATGATCCTTCGGAGAGGTCACACATGATCCTAAATGACGTAAAAATGAGTGGAATGCATGCTATGTGAAAATGTGAGTTTGTGAAGTGGGAAGATTGATAAAAATACGATATAAGTGGAGGTGTGCAAATGTCTTTGAATGCAAATATATATACTCCAAGTGCAAGTGGGCAAAAATGCATGTATGCAATTTAAAGAAAAGTGCGAAAGTGTCGGTGTGCAAATGAAGATGAAAGTACTCGTGTGCGAGTGAAGATAAAAGTGTTCGTGTGCAAGTGAAGATAAAAGTGTTCGTGTGCAAGTGAAAGTGATAAAAAGGTGCATGTGTGCAAATGAGACAAAAGTGAAAGTGTGATGATAGAGTGGATTGAGAATGCATGAGCCTAGGGAATTCATGCATATTGGGTACGGGGAGACCTAAATCGTGACTCAATTTGCCCTTTTATAGAGAGGATACAAGCGTGCTAAGGCTTTTAGAAAAAGCCACACTCGTCTATATCCCATATTTAAGGGGACTCTTCAGGCAAATGTACCCTAACTAGCATGAGATGCAAGGCCTAAAGTGAGGGGAAAGGGGAATCGAGGAGCATGCCAGATGATAAAACTAAGGAAAAATGCATGATATGTAGTGGGCAGGCAAATAATGCATTAATGAAAAACAAAGGAAAAATCCTATTGGGTCTAGCGTTGGGCTAGCCCTTTCTATGAATTCCTAATGAAATAATGAGCCACGACTAGCATTGGACTAGTGTGGTGACGTACATTCATCCATCACATTCATTCATGGCTATGGAAAGCGATTAGACATGCCAAACACCTATAAACACATAGCACATAACAATTAGCATGCTCGACTAGATGCAAGAGCCTAGTAAAGCACTTAACACATAACACATAGACAAGCAATGAACCTATTACACTTGCTAACTAAAACAAAAGGGGAAGGGGAAATGGACCAAATTGCTCGCCAAGCCCTATCTATTACAAGCCAAGAGGTGTACACATACCCCATAAAAACATAAAGGGGAAGGGGTAAATGGACCAAATTGCTCGCCAAGCCCTATCTATTACAAGCCAAGAGGTGTACACATACCCCATAAAACTTAAACAAAAGCAAAAGTAAATGAAATAAATGAAAGGGATTAAAGAAAGGCAAGGAAAGCAACGTAGACATGCAATTTACACTTAGCACGTTGGATCACATAGGAGAAATGAAAATCAAGGAGATAGAGGTTACCTCCCTTGCAATTGGGCCCCAATGAAGTGAAATCACTTATTTATCCTCCAAAATAAAAGAAATGGTCAAGGCACCAATTTATTTGGAAAAATTAAAGAAAACAGGCAAACACAAGCTCACTTGGTCATAAAGCCCCTAAAACCATGAATTAAGTGCAATTGAAACAAAGCATGGTAGTCAATTGAAACAAACAAGCAATGAAGTTGGAAAATTAAAAGCTACCAAGGGCCAAATTGAGGAAATCATTCAATTGATTGGGCCATAGCAGGACAAGGGGAGACTTGGGGGGTCAAAGTGCAAATTACAGAAAATATTTTCATGCAAAACATGCAGCTACGTATGACTTAAACTTCTGCAACTAAAATGCAACATGCCTTCTTCATTTCTGGTTACTATGTTTCTGCCAATGCTTCTCATTAGCCACCCAAACATCTTAAACAAAGCTTCAAACTCAACATTTATTTGTTTCTTAAAGGCCATCATCATGCACAAAAACTAATCATGCAAAACACAAAAAAAAACCAAACAGAGAGTGGCCATAGGGAAGGGTTCTTTGCTGCAAATTTCTGCAATTAATTTATGCAAAGCCGTGAGAAGCATTCTGCAGCAAACAAAGATGAAACTTGCTGCATCTTTCTTACCAATTCAGATTTTTTATCAAAGCTTTGATTTAGATGTTTTTAAAACCCAACATCACAGCTCTAAACCAAGCCATTAACTATACCACCACCATGATCCTAACAAGCTGGAAACTCAAGAAAATGTCATACAAAATTCTGGAATAAAGCTCAAATGGTTCGGCAGCTTCAATGGTTCATGTTTAGCAAGTGTTTAAGTGTGATTCAAATATTTTAGACCATGAAACAAACAAAGCATCAGAACATCTTGCAACCATGAAGGCTGATGTGTAAATACCATCCAGGTATGAAAGAAAACGGCAAAACGGTAATGGAAAGAAAGAGGAGAAGTGCCGCAGTTTTCTGCAATTCTGATTTCCAGGGATTTGCGCAACATTTCAAGACAAAAGACTAGCAACAAAAATCTAATCTCCTAGCTCTCATTTAGTATAACAAACTCATCCTCAAGATATCATGCCAAGGGGAAGAAAAAATCTGGGCAGAGAGGGGCTAACAGCATACAAAACATTTCTTTTGTTTCAGATTTTTCCTCTTCTGCATTAGGCATCGATCCATTTCTAACCGAACATATCATTAACTCCTGAATCAAACAAACCTAAGATCCAGCCCCCCCTCCTTCAATCATCAAACCAAAATCTACTCTTTTATTGCAAGATTTAAATCAGCAAATCTGGAGTGATGGCCATCAGGGATAGCAGCAAAACAGAATGCAACAAAACAACACCACTAAGAACCATGAAACCCGTCGAAATCTTCAATTCTACCCCCTTAAAGATATTTAACTCAGCCCAGAAAATGAGTATACCAACAGAAATGTAGCCATAAGCAAAATCACGGAAGACATGCTTCAAAAGCTTGAAAGGAACTGAATCTTAAGGAGACAACTTACAGTGCTTCAGTTTCTGAAGTTATCTTGAACCCGGAGTGGTGGTGGTGATGGTCGTCGGACAGCAGCAACAGCAAATGTGGACTGGTGGTGGGAGGTTCGCGGGAGGTGGTTATGGAGTGCACGGCAGCAGAAGGAGAGTGGCAGCAGAAATGACAGCGCCACCACTTCAGTTAATGTCGACAATGAGATCCTCTGGGGTTGCGGCTGCTCTGTGTTTCCCTTTTCCTTCCGGCCGCTACTACCGAAGCTCTCTTCTTTTTGTTCCAGTTCAAAGATCGTTCCTTTCCACCCTCAACCTTGCTGATTCTCCTCCAGCTCTCAGCCCGTAAAAGCTTTTCCTCCCTTGAACCGTGGCTCTCTTTCTTTTCTTTGGCCGAAGCCCTTCCCCTCTAATCTTTCTTTGCTCCTGTTTTCCTTTTAGATTTTTAGCCGCCCACTTCATCAGGCTTCGCTTTCAGCCTTCACCTCATTTTTCATCAACTGTCACTTGGATTCTATCTCTGACCTCCATTTCAGTCGTCCCTCATTTTTTAAAAGCTGGAGTCTTGCTACTGCAGGTGCTATTTTCTGATGGGTTTCAGCAGCAAACTTGAGTAGCGGCCCCTCTCCCTCCGAAATCTCCAAGCTTTTGCCCAGCCGTGATTCCCTCCTATGGTTTCTTTCTTGCTCTCCCCTCTTGCTCCCGTTTTCCTTTCCGTTAGCTCCTTGTCTCCCCCTTGCGGCTGCCTTTTCTTTTCTTTTTATACCGGAACCTCCAACCCTTCATCCTACGGCCCTCAAAGAACCTCTCTTTTTTTGTTCAGCCGTCCCTCTTCTGTTCTTTCTAAAACCTAGCTATCATCCTGGATTCATCTCCCCCCTCCAAGTGTCCTAGACACCTGGCCATTTGTAGCCAAAATTTCTCCTTTAAGGACCTCCTGCAATCATCTTTTGCAAGCTGCGGCAAAACGTAGCCTTCTGCATGTCGGTCTTCTTTTTCTTCTTTTTTTTAAATAATAACTTAATACAAAAATGAAAAATGATATTTAAATAAAGAAAAACACTAATTTAAGAAACATCAGACAAAAATAAACAAACTAGAAGTAATAAACAATCACAGTTGCAATTTTTCCATTTTTCTTTTCTTTTCTTCATTTTTCCCATTTTCATCGTTTTTTCTTTTTTTCATTTTTCAATTTTTCATTTTTCTTTTCATTTTTTAAATAATGAAACTAAATCCAAAACAACTAAAACATATTTTTTGAACACTTTTCTTTTTCCTTTGAGAAATTCTACACTAAAATGGCTAAAATAACTAAAACTAAAAGTAAATAAAACTAATTGTGACAAATAAAAATAGAACAAATGAAAAACGAATAGTAAATAAATAAATAATAAAACACCAAAAATTTGGTGTCTACAGGTTCTTAAACTCTAATTTCTTCTATTTGAGGTCAATTGGTGGTTGTTTCATAGGGCTTTTGACATTTTTAGCATCACCAAACATCCTTCTACGTGATTGAGGTAAGTTTCTTCATCAAATCTTTTGATTTTAGAAAGTCATATTTTTTTATCCTGAGCTATCTGACATCTTTTAATGTCGAAAATTTGATGATGTATTTGACCATTTTTGAATTTATTCATGCTTATTAAGATTGTTTAAGTATGTTTACATGTTTAAATGTAGCAAGTTATTGGTCATTATTGCTTTAAAAATTCACAATTGCTATATTTGGAGGAAATTGGAAAATGGATTTAGGATGTTTTTGAGTTATTGGTAATGACTAATTATGGTTAAGAATGGTTAGTTGATGATATTTTAGCATGTGCATTGTGTATAGTGAGTAATTTGGTTGATTTGGTGAGTTAATTAGTTTAATTTTTGCCTAAACATGATTATAGCTAAAAGCTTATTATTATTGTTAATTCTAAATAGTTATAATCATAATTGTTCCTATTTTCACTAATTAAATTATAATTGATACATATCTTGTGTAATTTGGTGATTTTGGGCAACTTTAGGCAGAAAATATGTCTTGTACGATCATTGAATGATTAGAACTTGAGCAATTGTATTTGAGGTTATTTGGATTAATGCTGAACTTTTGTTGCCAAATAATGAGTTGTAGTACATGTCGCGCCCCACTTTTCGATCGAATGGTGTTGTGATGTGTGTTGTGTGTGGTGTGAACGTGTGCAAAATGAAAAGTAAAAAGGCCATGGGACTTTGGAAAGCGACGATTTGGCCAAATGAAATTTTAAAAAGGGTTTTTAAATATGAAAACGGAGTCGCCACTTGGTATAGATTTGGGGTGTACCAAGTCACCCAAAAAGTGTTTTTAAAAGACAAAGTAGCAAAACCCTTTTTAAAACGACTCCTAGTCCACGTAAGCCAAAGAAAAAGGTTCGGGGGTCACGTTTGACAAAGGGGAAGGCAAGGATAGAATCCAAGGCACCCCTTTGACCTAGCCAAGGCTAGTTGCGCAACTTAACCAATTTTTCCTAATTTTCCTACCCAAGGTATGTATCGCGTATTGGATATGTCTATATGAATGCAAAAACCTAGACCTAGGGGGATTGGGGGAAATTTCTCTTCAAAGGTTGAGCGGTGCCAATCACATTAATTGTGAAGCCCAATAATGATCCTTTTGGAGAGGTCACACCTAAACCTAAATGACGTGAAAAATGAGTGGAATGCATGTCATGTGAAAGTGTGAGTTTGTGTGAAGTGAGAAAAAATGATAAAAGATAAGATAAGAGTGAAGGGGTGCAAATGTAGATGAAAGTACTCGTGTGCGAGTGAAGATAAAAAGTGTTCGTGTGCAATTGAAGGGATATGAAGGTGCATGTGTGAAAATGAGACAAAAGTGAAAGTGTAATGATAGAGTGGATTGGGAATGCATGAGCCTAGGGAATTCATGCATATTGGGTACGGGGAGACCTAAATCGTGACTTGATTTTCCCTTTGATTAGAAGGCGAAACTAGCGTGCTAAGGCTATCGAGTAGCCACACTCGCTCGTTTCCCTTATCGGAAGGGGACACTCAAGCAAAATGAACCCTATAACTAGCATGAAATGCAAAAATCCTAAAATGGAGGGAAAACGGGCTCGAGGATCATGCCAAATGATAAAACTAAGGAAAAAATGCATGAAAATGTAGTGAGCAAGCAAATGATGTGCTAACGAGGGGAAATCCCTACGGGTCTAGCGTTGGACTAGCCCATTCTATGAACTCCGACTAGCGTTGGACTAGCGGAAACGTACATTCATCCATTCCATTCATTCATGGCTATGAAAGCAAGTAGACATGCCAAAACGCTCGTAAACACGTAGCACGTAGCACTTAGCATGCTCGACTAGATGCAAGAGCCTAATAAAGCAATTAAACATGTAGCAACAAAAGCAAGCAACCAAGGGGAAGGGGAAATGGACCAGATGCTCTCCGAGCCCTATCTATTACAAGCCAAGAGGTGTACACATACCCCATAAAAGCATAAAGGGAAAGGGGAAATGGACAAGATGCTCTTCGAGCCCTATCTATTACAAGCCAAGAGGTGTACACATACCCCATAAAACTTAAATAAAAGTAAAAGCAAGTAAATGCACGCAAGGAGGTAAGGAAAGCGGAGTAGACATGCATGTTCACATAACACGTAGGAGCACGTAGGGTCAAATGAAGTGCAAGTAAGGGATAGAGTGTACCTCCCTTGGAATGGAGTCCAAATGAAAGAAAAATGGCTTCAAAACAATAAAAAGGTCACGGTACCTCAAATAGTAAAGTATAACAAAGTCACCAAAAACTCTCCTAATTGCACTTTAAGTGAAATCAAACTATGCATAATTTCCAATAAAGGAATCCACCAAGGACTCAAATGCAAGCATTAATCAACCATTCAAAGCTAAATGAAACAGTTTAGAACTCAAAAGGTCCATGAGCATGAAAAGGTCAATTAATCATTAGTGGAGACTGTCACAGTTGGTATCAGAGCCTAGGTTTGAATTAGCCTGGGTGTTATAGGACGGTTTGACTTGAGGATTGTTGTTTTGGCCTTTAAGCTTATATTTACGATTACATGTTCTTGTGATGTAGGATGGCCGGACAGGGTGACTCTAGTGCTGGTCCTTCGGGGGCTAGACCTCGCAAAGTACTTCACGTGATTCCATATCAGATACGGCCGGGAGGGGCCGTCATTCGTTGGAGCCCGTCTAACCGTCTTAGACTGTGCCCGTGTAAGGAGAAATATGCCTATCCGAACGCCCTCGTGTTTGCGCTAGATAAGGAGCGTAAGGTGTTGGCTAAAGAGAATGCTCGACTTGAGGTCGATGCAATCCAGGATAGAGCGACCAATGAGAAGCAAGCTGCGCGGATTAAGGAGCTAGAGTACGACGTACTTGAGGCCGAGGATCGAGTAGACGACCTTTGCGCGCAGTTAAGGGAGGCACGAGAGCGAGAGCTTAAGCGAGCTCGCAAGGTCAGGGGTCACGCTGAGGCGATCCTTAATTTGTGTGACGATGGCCTGGAAGAGTGTAGCGACGAGGCGTCGTATGCGGAGGCCGACCCTAGAGAGGAGTCTACCCCGTCGCCTGGGTCCCAGACCCCGGCAACTGACTAGGCCTTGACTTTTAGGCTTCTTTTGGGATGGTTTGGTGGTTTTTGTATGTACAGAGGGATAGGGATAGAGCCTTAGCTAATCGTTTAGGGTCGTTAGATTAGCTACGTGTAAATCTCTTTTGATAAGGCCAATCCTCGGGGGATTTTCTATGTTTGTTTCTGACTTGCCTGTACATGACTTGACTGATTGTATATATGTGTGTGGCTTTTGGCTTGTATATATGTTTTAATCATGTTTGCAATGTATCCATATGTGTTACTGTGCAAGTTTTGAATGTTACTTACGATGCCGTATTATGACTTTGGTTTAGTACTCTTGCTTAAACCAAGTAAAAACCTATGGAAGGTACTCGGAGTGGTCGGGGACGTGGGCGCGGTGCTAGACAACCCACACCGGTTAGGGGTGTGGGGGAAACCTCGACTGGACCCGATCCTGAACCCCAAGCCGACCCTAATGTGCAGATAGCTGCTGCTATGCAGCAAATGACAAACCTGCTTGCACAAGTAGTGCAGCAACAAGCTCAGAACCCAAACCCTAACCCTGGAAACCCCGGAAACCCTGGCCATCATATCGAGAGCGAAGATAGAGCTCTCAAACGCTTCCAAAAGTTCGCTCCGCCGAAGTTTGTTGGGGGACCCGACCCGGACGTTGCCGAGAGGTGGCTTGAAAAGATGGTTGACATATTCGCAGCCCTACACTACCCTGATGAACGGCAGGTGACGTTTGCCGTGTTCCAACTTGAGGGGACGGCCCGTTCCTGGTGGAACGTGATTCGCCAGAAATGGGAGCGGGAGTAGACGCCCAGGACTTGGGTGAACTTTATTAGAGAGTTTAATGCAAAGTTTTTCCCTCCTCTGGTCCAGGAGAGGAAGGAGGACGAGTTTATTCGGCTCCGTCAAGGGGCTCAGACGGTGGCGGAATATGAGAGTCAATTC
>NW_020864518.1:0-33547 GCF_003713205.1 Coffea eugenioides
ATGTTTGAGCATGTGCATTGTGTATAGTGAGTAATTTGGTTGATTTGGTGAGTTAATTGGTTTAATTTTTGCTTAAACATGATTATAGCTATAAGTATATTTTTATTGTTAAGTTTAAATAGTTATAATCATAATTGTTGTTAATTTCACTGATTGGGTTATAATTATTCAATATCTTGTTTCAATTGGTGATTTTGAGCAATTTTTGGCATAAATTATGGCTCTTCTTGATTCGGTCTCTTACATTAGTTATTGGACGAATTGTCACTTGCAAGGACACATTAGAGATTATTTGGATCATTTTAGGATATTCATTGCCAAATTGTGCATTGTGTCTAAATACATGTGGTTAATTGCAACATTTTCTTTTAGGTACTATGCCAAGGGGAAGAAGAGCGGTACTTTCATCCTCTAGTAGTGAGGAGAGGGAGGTTAATGAGAAGATGGAGGTGACTGAGGAGGAGAATTCACCTTCTCCTCCACCAGTTAACCGACAGCCTGGTGAGGGCACCTCCCGTGGAGCGGGTAGATCGGTATTTGACGGTGCTAGGTTCAATAATCGCAGGAATCAAGAATGGCATGAGGAGCATGCTAACTTGGAGTTCCTGTTTGAGATGCATGTCAACCCAACAGTTGAGATGATGTATAACATCTCAGAGGCTTTTGCTCAGCTGGGATAGGCGCCGATTCTCACCCTACCAAACCATTACTACCCCGATTTGGTGCGCGAGTTTTACGCTAACATTGAGAGTAAGGCGCGCCATAGTGGAGAAATAGTTGAGTCCTGGGTACGTGGAAGACGAATCACCTTGTCACGTCAAGATTTGGCCGCTATTTTGGGGTGTATGGATGACGGCCATCCAGTAGATTTGAAGAAGGAGTTTGTTCCCCCGAATAGGAGGTGGGATCCCTCGCTGGCCATGGCTAGGTTTGGTCTTGAGTACCAACCTTTTCGCTCTACAAGGAAGGAGACCATTTTGGCGAATGTCTTCGAACCTCGTCATCGGCTTATCATTTACATGATGGCTCACAATGTCATCCCAAAGAAGACGGGGCACACGGAGGTTCGCAAGAGCGATATTTACTTCCTTGATTACATGTTCCACAACCGAACTTCCCCGTATGCTCGAATTTCATTGCCGAACATCATCATCAGCCACATTAGGTCTACGGCGAGGCGTTTTGAGGTTCGCTTGGAAGGCATGAGGCGGGAGAATGTTCCTCCACGAGCTGAAATGACTCTTACTACTCTCCGTCGGCTTGGTATTGGCACGGGGAACATTCCACGCCCTGTTCAGGAGCGGAGACAGAAGGCTAGACATGGTCGCGATGAATCTGGACCATCTACTGCAGCACCACATCCTCCTCCGGCCCAAACCAATTGGCAGCGGCTTTTCGGTCGCTTGGACGACATCGACCATCATTTAGCCCGACTGGATACTCGCCTGGACCACATTGAACATCATCTAGGCTTACATCCACCTCCCGTCAATGATGATGAAAATGAAACACATGTTGATGGTGCCTGTAGTCCTAAGAAGTCCCCAGAACAAGCAATGCCAAGATGGGCTGTACAACAAATCATTTCTAGACCATTTGATAGGCCTGAACAAGAGGCGAGGGTCCGGAGGAAACCAGAAAAATTTCATGGAATAGTGACATACGAAAGAAAAAAACGAAAAGCACGAGTACAAGACCCTCAGCATGAAAATTTGAATTCTGAGGTTGTTTTTATAGAAGAAATTCCAGGTCATGATGTGGTAAGTGCATGTCAATTGCGCTCTTTTTAATCCTATTGTTGCCTCTTTAATTCATGTCAACCAGAATGTTTAACGTGGTTCTTTTATTCCTAGTTTGGAGAAAATTTGAAAAAAATTACACAATTGGTTGGTGCCTTGGAGGTGAAAGAGAAGACAATGGAATCGCTAGCATTTCTAAAAGATGTAAGCCGTGTTCCTTGTGTTTTTCTAGTCCGATTTTAATTTATGTACTAATTTCAGCTCTAAACCAGTGTCATGTAGAAGTTTCTGGAAATTTGGAGCGTGAGTTGGACGCAGCTATAGAATTTTATCTCAATGACAGTGTTGAATCTGCAGAGTATGTTGCATTCTGGTGGCCTTAATCAATGAATTTACTGCATTGTTATGTAGCATTTGTGATTTCTTTTTCATCATGCACAGTTATGTGGAGGAGGTAGATGAGAGTGCCGATTTTCATATTACGAAAAAAAGTTTGAAGGAAGCTACATGTCCTAGTGCATGGCTCAATGACAAAGTTGAGTTTTTTACTCTTTTGAATAGTAATAGCTCCTTCTTCCTTTTCTTGTTTGAATGATGTTTTACTCAATCTGTTCTTTTTGTTCCACTACTTTAAGGTTATACTGCAATACTTTGATTTACTCCAGAAAGATTACAAGAATTTCTTTTTTTTCCATCCGATGGCATTGGTAAGTTCTAATATTTGTACTTATTCTGTTTTAAAATGTGACATATAGTTTTCTGAATCGCAAAATTTATATTTGACTCGTGCTTGTCATTCACTTCATTGCAGCACTATATGGTCATAGAATTTCCATCCATAAAAGAGAGCCTTGTGAAGGCTTTCCATCTTGAAAAGCTGGAGGAATTAATGAAAAATGCAGAAAAGGTATACAATAACTTTCATTGCTTTGTCATCTATAAAGTAGAAGGCAGCAATTATTTTAATTTACATCTGTGTACTCATTTCATGGTTATTATA
The DNA here is from genome assembly GCF_003713205.1 of Coffea eugenioides. Lineage (NCBI taxonomy): Eukaryota > Viridiplantae > Streptophyta > Magnoliopsida > Gentianales > Rubiaceae > Coffea > Coffea eugenioides. Next base: position 2,740 of record NW_020864518.1, read on the forward strand.
AGATAGGATAATTTTTTTATTAGATAGTGTTTATTGTCTTATATTGCAGATTTTCTTCGCCATACTTCATAAATCACATTGGTTTCCGATGATCGTTCATGTCACGGAAAAAGAAATCTACATTGTTGATCCTCTGCAAAATGACACAACATTCTATGATGGAATAATGCATCTTCTGGTATTACAAGAGAAATTACAGCTTATATTAAATTACAGCTTATATTAATATGAAATATAGTAAGATGACCTTTTTCCCCTTGGTTTTTTTTTTTTTGGGGGCTTAGGTATGGATTTTGAATAAATTCTTGAATAAGGATTGGAGCTGGACTTTTTATCTTGTAAATCATAATTCACGACAGAAGGATGCATCAAGTTGTGGTGTTTATACATTGAAATTTATACAATGTTGGGCAATGGGACGCCGACCCAACATTACTAAATCAGTAAGTACACAAATGCTTGTTGTCAGACTCATGCTAGTTTATTGCATCCAACTAATATTTGTATATCAGACTCATGCTAGGATTGCTAGGAAGTTTATGGCCTTGGAGATTGCAATGAGTAAACTGGCAGACCCCTTCAATTATGCTTCCTTTTTGAATGAGAATAAATTGGGAAAGGAGACTGAGGTCCAAGGAGGTACATTTTGTCTTAATATTATCATCCACTAGTCAATGTTAAAGGAATGCTTTATGTAACATTCTTTTTTTTTTCAGTGCAAACTGAAAGGCCACTTGCTAGGATAACTCGAGCTGCTTCTCGAAAGGTTTCAAATAGCAAACTCCTAATTCTGGACCTCAATGGGGTGATTCTAGCCAAGAATTCCAATGACAGATATGACTTTAAATTCAGGCCATATACCCATGAATTTTTGAAATTCTGCTTCTCATGTTTTAATGTGGCAATTTGGTCATCAAAACAATGGTATGTGTCGACCTATATTTTAGTTAATTGATTTATATGTTACACCTTTTTTTCCCCCCTTATTTTTCTGCAATTCTTCTTTTTTTCCCAGGCATAATGTTCAACGTGTAATCAAAAATCTGCCACATTTTAAATGGGAGTTTGTTTGGGTGAGACTTCATTTGTCATTATCAGAATTTGTAGAATCAGTCTCTTAGCAAAATTTTGCAGAATCAGTCTCTTATTTTTGGGTAATGTTCCATTGGATATGCTGTATTTTGCAGAATCAGGCTCACTGCACTGTAGTCGAAACCAAAACTAAAGAAAATCCAGAAAAAAAGATTATGTTTAAGGACTTGAGGAAAGTTTGGAAAGATTTTGAGCAATATGGTCTGTCTAACACATTGTTAGTCGATGATTCTCCATATAAATCATTCTTTAATCCTGTAAGTATACTTGTTATGTGACATATTCTTGTACTCTGTTCTGGATGATGCTCTAATTTTTTTCCTTTGCTGAATTTTTTAGAGATACAATGCCATCTTCCCCGAATCTTATGCGTTTTCAAGTGAAAAGGATAATTATCTGGGTGAGAAGCATCTTTCTTGGCTTTGTGATTTTCATTATTGAATTAACCTGAAATTATTCAAGTAACTTGAAAAGAAATATCTGCAGATCCTAAAGGAGAATTTGCTCAGCACTTGAAGAAATTGGCTGAAGCTGATAACGTAGAAGAATTCATCAAACAAAACCCATTTGGTCAACCGCCCATAATAGAAGAAAGTGACGAATGGCACTTTTACATGAAGGCTCTTAATGAAAGCTGATTTGCGGATTGAAAGCTGGGACGAATGGCAGTGATGAAGATAGAGAATTATTTCAATGGATTATCTAAGGACAGCGGCTGTGAGGGAAGATAAAGAAGTGAAGGTTCTGGGGATGAAGGACTTGTTCAAAGTTCAGATGTTTCAATGGAGAGAAGCTCTTGGAGAGGAAGTGAATGGGCAGTGAAGAGATGATCAGTCAGAGAGAGAGGAAATGGTGAATTACAGGTTTCATCATCAGTACCAGGTGGCTGGCAGAGCTTTTACTGAAGTTGGATTGCTGGAGCCAGCCCATTTAACACCTGCACAAGTGAACTTTAATTTATTGTTTTGTTATTGTTATGTTTAAAAAAATTGAAATTCTGATTCATGTTCACTTGTTTATGAACAGATTGGAGATACTTCATCTGCTCAATTCTGATTCATGTTCACTTGTTTATGAACAGATTGGAGATACTTCATCTGCTCAATTCTGATTCATGTTCACTTGTTTATGAACAGGTTGGAGATACTTCATCTGCTAGCCAACATGACGATGAGCCTGGCTCTAAACGACAGCAGCTGTGAGGGAATAGAGAAGTTGTGAAGGTCCTGGAGATGAAGGACTTGTTCAAAGTTCAGATATTTCAATGGAGAGAAGCTCTTGGAGAGGAAGTGAATGGGCAGCGAAGAGTTGATCAGTCAGAGAGAGAGGAAACGGTGAATTACAGGTTTCATCAGAGAGAGAGAGAGGAGCACTGAAATGGTGAATTACAGGTTTCATCAGTACCAGGTGGCCGGCAGAACTTGAAGGAGTACCGTGATACCACTTTGAATGGTGCTGTTGAACAGATGTACAATGTAATGGCTTCACGTCAGAGGGTTCGTTATCGCTGCTGCATTCAGATCATCAAGACAGCCACTGTTCCCATTAGTGTTCAAGAAGGTGTGGCCACCTACGCGTCAGCTCAAGACCACATACAAGGCATCCAAAACGCATCTGCTCAAGACCACATACAAGGCATCCGAACCCAAATTGTTTATGTAACATGTGTGGTCTATTGGATATGATTAAGCCTATAACCGATTTCTCTGCAATTTTGTTGCTGTACTTTTTAGTACTTTTAAGATTTTCTGGTGTTTGTGGTCTTTTGGATATGATTAAGCCTATAACCGATTTCTGCAATTTTCTTGCTGTAGTTTTAAGTACTTTTAAGATTTTCTGGTGTCTGGTGTCTCCCTGCAGAACATGACTACGTTTGATTAAGCCTATGACTGATTTCTGCAACTTTGTTTCGGAAGTTTTAAGTACTTTTAAGATTTTCTGGTGTCTCCCTACAGAGCATGACAACGTTTCTAGACTACTTTTTAAGCTATGGACAACTTTATACCCGCAATCGGGTTAAAGGCTATTTAAATCTGTTTCCATAAAATCTCTCTAACCTGAATGCGGGTTAAAAGATTTTAGCGAGTTACTATAAATCTGTTGCCATAAAATGTGTTGATGATGCTTCAAAAATACAGAAAAGGCAAATTTAGTGCAAAATGAATGCTACGGATGATGATGATAATAACCTTATAAATTTGAAAAACGCGCCTGAAAAATGGAGAAGAGAAGAAGAAATGAAGCTGAAATCGCGTTCCTGGAGGCTATATTCGGACACATAAAACGCGACTAGAAACGCTCCTTCAACTCGCGTTTACTAAGTCGCGTTTCCTGCACAAATCCTGCAGGAACGAAAACGCGACTATGTTGGAAAACGCGAATTTTAGTCGCGTTTATAAAGTCGCGTTTTTGAATCTTGATCCAGGCTTGAAAACGCGATGTTTATGGTAAACGCGACTTTGTGTCGCGTTTTGAAGCGCGTTTTCTTCAGTCTCGTTGCAGAATTTGAAACGCGTTTTGATGAAAACGCCACTTGGAAGCGCGTTTTCATGCTAGGTGCGTTTTCTTCTGCAATTTTTTGCAGAAAATGAACTGTGAAAAATTACCATTGGTACCCCAATCACTCAAAATGCATCATAAATCATTTGTTTGTAAAATTTATCGATGTGCACACATGTAAAACATTAAAAACATGCATTTTACCTCTTTTAAACGGATCAAATAACCTTGTAACGCAAATCGAGGGTTGAGTTGCTTGATCAAAGTTCACTTTTTTTTTACCTCAAATGGTCATTTTTGCTTCCAATTGCCAACCGTATAGCAAGTTATGGTTATCCGGATTACCTCGTTTACCTTGGGTAGTTATCCGGATTACTCTGTCACTGTACAGCCAAAACACCAGCTCTTTTTGTTGTAATGGATGAAAGGCATAAATTTGCTGGTGCTTTAATGGAAAACACCATTTTTTCCCCTAAAAACTAATTTGTTCCAGGATATGAATGTTAGCAAGTTATGGTTATCCGGATTACCTCGTTTACCTTGGGTAGTTATCCGGATTACTCTTTTTGTTGTAATGGATGAAAGGCATAAATTTGCTGGTGCTTTAATATGTTTTGTACCAGCTCTTTATGGGAAACATGCCAGCTCTTTATAGGAAATATTGGTTAAATAGCGCCCAAAGGAAAACTAGTATGTTTTGTATTTAACATAAATTAAATATGTGAAATTTTAAAAAAATAAAAAATTACCCATAACATACCAGCTCTTTATGGGAAACTGGCAGGTTTTGTAGTATGTTTTGTACCGGCTCTTTATGGGAAACATACCAGCTCTTTATAGGAAAATTTGGTTAAATAACACCCAAAGGAAAACTAGTATGTTTTGTATTTAACATAAATTAAATATATGAAAGTTAAAAAAAAATAATACATTACCCATAAGAAACCAGCTCTTTATGGGAAACTGGCAGGTTTTGTAGTATGTTTTGTACCAACTCTTTATGGGAAACATACCAGCTCTTTATAGGAAAAATTGGTTAAATAGCACCCAAAGGGAAACTAGTATGTTTTGTATTTAACATAAATTAAATATGTGAAAGTTAAAAAAACAATAAATTACCCATACCATACCAGCTCTTTATGGGAAACTGGCAGGCTTTGTAGTATGTTTTGTACCAGCTCTTTATGGGAAAAATTGGTTAAATAGCGCCCAAAGGAAAACTAGTATGTTTTGTATTTAACATAAATTAAATTTGTGAAAGTAAAAAAATAAAAAATTGCCCATAACATACCAGTTCTCTATGGGAAACTGGTAGGTTTTGTAATATGTTTTGTACCAGGCTCTTTATGGGAAACATGCGAGCTCTTTATAGGAAAAATTGGTTAAATAGCGCCCAAAGGAAAACTAGTATGTTTTGTATTTAACATAAATTAAATATGTGAAATTTTAAAAAAATAAATTGCCCATAACAGTATGTTTTGTACCAGCTATTTATAGGAAAAATTGGTTAAATAGCGCCCAAAGGAAAACTAGTATGTTTTGTATTTAACATAAATTAAATATATGAAAGTTAAAAAAAATAATAAATTACCCATAACATACCAGCTCTTTATGGGAAACTGGCAGGTTTTGTAGTATGTTTTGTACCGGCTCTTTATGGGAAACATACCAGCTCTTTATAGGAAAATTTGGTTAAATAGCACCCAAAGGAAAACTAGTATGTTTTGTATTTAACATAAATTAAATATATGAAAGTTAAAAAAAAATAATACATTACCCATAAGAAACCAGCTCTTTATGGGAAACTGGCAGGTTTTGTAGTATGTTTTGTACCAACTCTTTATGGGAAACATACCAGCTCTTTATAGGAAAAATTGGTTAAATAGCGCCCAAAGGAAAACTAGTATGTTTTGTATTTAACATAAATTAAATTTGTGAAAGTAAAAAAATAAAAAATTGCCCATAACATACCAGCTCTCTATGGGAAACTGGTAGGTTTTGTAATATGTTTTGTACCAGGCTCTTTATGGGAAACATGCGAGCTCTTTATAGGAAAAATTGGTTAAATAGCGCCCAAAGGAAAACTAGTATGTTTTGTATTTAACATAAATTAAATATGTGAAATTTTAAAAAAATAAATTGCCCATAACAGTATGTTTTGTACCAGCTATTTATAGGAAAAATTGGTTAAATAGCGCCCAAAGGAAAACTAGTATGTTTTGTATGTAACATAAATTAAATATGTGAAAGTTAAAAAATAATAATAAATTGCCCATAACATACCAGCTCTCTATGGGAAACTGGCAGGTTTTGTTAAAAATGTGATTTAAGTTTACTTAACGGTAATCTGATTTTCACGTGACCAATTCCGTTAAAAATTGGCTAAATTGTTGTTTGAGGATAACATTGGTCAAAAATTATTAATTCAGACATCAAATGTGTCGTGCCCAAAAGTTGAGGGACGAAATGTGTCCTTACCCCAAAGTTTGGGGATGAAAACCATCATTTTCCCGGTTGGGGTCAGAATGGTTGACTGGCCCACTCTTTTACTTGGATTTTAAGATTGGGCTTTGATTAATTTTGGTTGGTTTTAATTGATCAAAAAAGGTGGGCTGACCCGCTTCATTTTTCTTGGACTTCCTATCGGGCCAAGTAGTCTTGGCCCGAGGAGAAGTCAGTCAATGGCCCAATGGCCTATTACCCAAGAATATCTGGTAACGTCTTTGCACATTAGTCCCTGGACTGTTAAGTAATTATGGTACGACCCTAACATCTTGGAATTTCTTTTAATTAGGTCACTAATTTTATTTCAAATAAGGCCCTAAGCTTTATTTTTCTTTAATTTTGACCCCTATTCTTTATGATAATTACAAATTGACCTTAAAACTTTCTTATTTTTCCATTAGATCCCTAATTGTTTGTACTTGACTATAGGATTTGATTTGTATAATTATTTTGTTGATAAACTTTTTTAATATCTTCTAAATTTATTGTATTATTTGTACTTGACTCAGCTGTCCTGCCTTTTTTAAAAGGTGAGGCTATTATGTCTCCTTGACCTATATTAATTTTTACTTCTTGTAATGGAGGGTGTATTGAAGTTATTATTTGATCATCTTTTAATTTTCATTTTTTATATAAATTAGTTTGAACATTTATTTGAGGTGTATTATATATATCATTTATTCCTATCTTTGAAGCATAGAATGATAACCAAGTAAATAAAGGGAAATTAAATTTTTGTTTTTCTAATTCATTTTTCCATTCTAAAATTAACTTTTCTTTACATTCTGACGATAATTGAAAAAACCAAATTCTTTTTTCAGTACTTTCTTCATCTTCAAAATCCTCTTGTAAATATTTATGATTTATCTTATATGGTTTATTTATAACATTTATTTCTCCTTTCATTTGTGAATGGGTTGGAGAGTATTCTGATTGATTTTGATTTATAACTTCTGGAATAGGAGTTTTATATTTAAAATTTGAAGTGCTTTCTAAAGGAAAATTTACTTCAGTTGATTCGTAATTAGAATGTCTTGCTGGTAATCACGAATAATTGATAGTCCTAGTTTTTTTTTCACACAGTTTAAGAAAAATTAGTTAATTTTGTTGGAAAAACAAATTTAGATTGCTATTTTCCTAAAATACCCTTACATGAAATAAAGTTGGCTTTTCATATATCAATATGTTATAGAAAATCTAAATGCATTAAATGAGGTAGGTTATATTCAATACTAACAATCTATATAGTTTATAGTAATAACAACTTACATTAAATAAAGGTATTTTAGAGAAATTAAAAGACAACTACATTCTTCAATTGAAAAATGGACTATAATTTGGGACAGATGAAAAAGGAAAACAAGACTATTAAAGTGGGATGGAGGGAGTATTAGTTTTTTAAAAAAATTACTTGTGTATTGTGCTTTTTGAACAACTTTGGATCATTTATCGATTTGGGAAGTGAGTGGCTATCCTTAAGTTTCACACGGAGAAAAATGTGACCACTAGTTGAACTAACTCATTAATTAACTCATTATTCAACTTAACATGGATTTTCGTACATGATTATATTATCTAACCAAATAAATTTGCAATTTAACAAAAATAGCATAGCACAAATAAATAAAGCAACATAAAAAACATGAAGGGCATGTTCTCAACTGATCTTTTAAATCTGATTTTAATTTTGGATTTATGAAAACTGATTTTGAAACTTGATTTTAGATATTTTGGGCCCCAAAAGTTAAAAGTATGTCTTAATTCTTAATTGCTTTAAGATTCAGATTATGGCCTAATTTATTTTATATGCAAAAAAAAAATCCTTTAAACTTTAACATAATTACTAAACTACATAAAGATTAAGTAAATATTTTTGCCACACATCTCTCTCCATTTCTTCTTACTCGTTATTCCACTTCTTGATTCATCCGTTTTTCCCTTCTTCTTTTTCTTATTCAACATTTAATCTTCATAAGAAAAATAATTAATTACGTTAACACACCATGTCAGTTGTACAAAAGTTATTTATGTCTCACATAATGGCAATTTGGTTATCTTTTTGTTGAGATTAGCTTTTCAACATTTTGAAGAACACTTAAGTATTACCAAAGGAGCTTTATTAACTATAAACTAGAACACAAGAGTTACTCTACAAAATCTTTTAAAAATCAATTTCACAAAATCAGCTTTCACAAAATTAGAATCACTTGAAAACAATCCTGCAAGTCCTAAGCTACGTTTTAGATCAATTAAACCAAATTTGCATAGAATTATTTCATTTTGACATCTAAAAATTGATTATGCTAAACAATAAAAATGGAAACATTTTATTCTTACATGCATGCCACAAAGTGGAACGATTAAAAATTTTTTGACATCATTCTTTGGGTAATAAGACATTTCATTGTGGCCATTCTAGTGCACCACCAAATCAAATAAAATTACTTACATTGCATAAAAAGTCAAAGAAAAGCCATCAGAATAAAACGTAAAGTGTAAAAGGGAGAGGCAGTAAATCAAAATTAGAAATATGAAAAGAAAAAAAAAACACAAACAAAAAAGTCAAAGGAAACAAATGAAACAGGTTAATTTACTGTGACAAATATAACGATCCCAATATTTTGAACTCTAAATTTCCCAATTATCTACATTGGAGGATTGTGTGCATATATTAATTTTGGAGAATTTTGGTTAAGATGTTTAAAATTTATTTCAGAACTTCATTAATTGGGTTCTTTAAACATAATGTGGGGTTAAGTGCGTTGGTCAAAGTGGAAGCTTGAGCCGTTGTTGCGACTCTTTCCACACCGAATTACGAAGTTGGAGTTGGCAATTGAACATATATAATTCATCCGTAAAGCCATTTAACATTTTATAGGTCCAGCTGCTGGAATTAGTTTTGTTTTCTACTCGCCTCCTCTCCCCAGCCACAACTTAAGGTTAACAAATAAATGGAATAAAACAGAAAAAGGGGCATATATCTAGATGGGCACTAAACTATTAATAACATCTTTTTTCACTACACTATTTTGATTTTTAGATCTCCCACTTAGGTTTTAGACCAACCATAGGTCTTGCTCCCAACTCATGTAATCATGACAGGGATAAGTTACTACTTTAGTCTGACTCACATATCTTAAATTCACTATTCAAGAACAACATTTAATTAATCTAATTCGGTCTTTAGACTTCCATGTAATTATGTTCACATTTGAAAATTTCGAACCTATAGTATTAACTAGTTATCTCGATTGATGGGAGCTCAAATCCCTTGTTAATCAAGGGTTGCCATGAAGAAAGGTGATTAATTAGAACTAATGAAGAACAAAAGATGCAATTCACTGCATGGTTGTACATTTATTTCTCTCTATTCAATGTACTAAATGGAGTTAATTTAATATGGAAGTAATAATGGTGACACTCATGAATCGTGACTAACATGATGACTATAAAAAGAGTGTCTGGTAGTCTAAAAGTCTACAGAATTTAATGTATGTACAAAATACGAACAAAAGGCAAACAAAAAGCCGTGTAATTTGAACTGGCACCAACCTTAAAGTCTATATTTACTTCTCTTTCCTTCTTTCCTCAACCCAGAAGAGCTCATCGTTCTTGTTTTCCTCTCCAAGCCAAGTTCCAAAATGGAACAAAATTACAACTTTAATCCGTCCTTTATTAAGCTGTTGATGGAAGATGATTTCACGAGAGAAATTGTAAGTCACATATCAATTGCTACTGTATGCATTTTCCATTAATCTTCTTCAGTTATTGTCAAGATTAATTTTTATATTTATTGTTTTTTTCCTTGACATTTTTGTAGCGGATTCCCTACTCTTTTGTGAGGAATTTCAAGGAAAAGCTTCCCTCAAGATGCACAATCGAATCCGAGGCAAAGAACTCAGTTCGAAATTCATGGCCAGTAAGAATTCGAAAGAAAGGTCGCTACTATTATATTTGCAGACTTTCGTGGCCAAAATTTGTTAAAGATCATCATTTGAAGCTTGGAGATTACCTCTTATTTCATCTGATAGATAAAACAACATTTAGAGTAAAGCCATATGGTGCCGATTGTTGCCCAAAAAAATTTAATGTATACAACTCATCCAGTAGCTCCAGTGATGATGAATCTGATGATGGCTCTGATGAAAGCTTTGATGATAGTGATGAAACTGAATTTTACAGAGATGATGGAATAAGGCCATCAAAAGTTCATCCTGCTAAAAAAAAGGTTTACACTAAGTATCAGATTGATCGTGATAATTTTCGTTCTAATAAATTCAAGAAGTTGAGGAAAACAAGAAAGTCAGGTGAGATGGATTAAATATAATCTCTCTTGATCTGTGTGTAAGGTAGATTATGTTAGATAATTTTAATCACGTCTCATTTTTCTTATGCAAATAATTGGAAAGGTGTTGGGAAGCAAATAACTGGTTAAATAGCGCCCAAAGGAAAACTAGTATGTTTTGTATTTAACATAAATTAAATATATGAAAGTTAAAAAAATAATAAATTACCCATAATTTCAAGAACTTGCTTCCCATCACCTTTCCAATTATTTGCATAAGAAAAATGAGACGTGATTAAAATTATCTAACATAATCTACCTTACACACAGATCAAGAGAGATTATATTTAATCCATCTCACCTGACTTTCTTGTTTTCCTCAACTTCTTGAATTTATTAGAACGAAAATTATCACGATCAATCTGATACTTAGTGTAAACCTTTTTTTTAGCAGGATGAACTTTTGATGGCCTTATTCCATCATCTCTGTAAAATTCAGTTTCATCACTATCATCAAAGCTTTCATCAGAGCCATCATCAGATTCATCATCACTGGAGCTACTGGATGAGTTGTATACATTAAATTTTTTTGGGCAACAATCGGCACCATATGGCTTTACTCTAAATGTTGTTTTATCTATCAGATGAAATAAGAGGTAATCTCCAAGCTTCAAATGATGATCTTTAACAAATTTTGGCCACGAAAGTCTGCAAATATAATAGTAGCGACCTTTCTTTCGAATTCTTACTGGCCATGAATTTCGAACTGAGTTCTTTGCCTCGGATTCGATTGTGCATCTTGAGGGAAGCTTTTCCTTGAAATTCCTCACAAAAGAGTAGGGAATCCGCTACAAAAATGTCAAGGAAAAAAACAATAAATATAAAAATTAATCTTGACAATAACTGAAGAAGATTAATGGAAAATGCATACAGTAGCAATTGATATGTGACTTACAATTTCTCTCGTGAAATCATCTTCCATCAACAGCTTAATAAAGGACGGATTAAAGTTGTAATTTTGTTCCATTTTGGAACTTGGCTTGGAGAGGAAAACAAGAACGATGAGCTCTTCTGGGTTGAGGAAAGAAGGAAAGAGAAGTAAATATAGACTTTAAGGTTGGTGCCAGTTCAAATTACACGGCTTTTTGTTTGCCTTTTGTTCGTATTTTGTACATACATTAAATTCTGTAGACTTTTAGACTACCAGACACTCTTTTTATAGTCATCATGTTAGTCACGATTCATGAGTGTCACCATTATTACTTCCATATTAAATTAACTCCATTTAGTACATTGAATAGAGAGAAATAAATGTACAACCATGCAGTGAATTGCATCTTTTGTTCTTCATTAGTTCTAATTAATCACCTTTCTTCATGGCAACCCTTGATTAACAAGGGATTTGAGCTCCCATCAATCGAGATAACTAGTTAATACTATAGGTTCGAAATTTTCAAATGTGAACATAATTACATGGAAGTCTAAAGACCGAATTAGATTAATTAAATGTTGTTCTTGAATAGTGAATTTAAGATATGTGAGTCAGACTAAAGTAGTAACTTATCCCTGTCATGATTACATGAGTTGGGAGCAAGACCTATGGTTGGTCTAAAACCTAAGTGGGAGATCTAAAAATCAAAATAGTGTAGTGAAAGAAGATGTTATTAATAGTTTAGTGCCCATCTAGATATATGCCCCTTTTTCTGTTTTATTCCATTTATTTGTTAACCTTAAGTTGTGGCTGGGGAGAGGAGGCGAGTAGAAAACAAAACTAATTCCAGCAGCTGGACCTATAAAATGTTAAATGGCTTTACGGATGAATTATATATGTTCAATTGCCAACTCCAACTTCGTAATTCGGTGTGGAAAGAGTCGCAACAACGGCTCAAGCTTCCACTTTGACCAACGCACTTAACCCCACATTATGTTTAAAGAACCCAATTAATGAAGTTCTGAAATAAATTTTAAACATCTTAACCAAAATTCTCCAAAATTAATATATGCACACAATCCTCCAATGTAGATAATTGGGAAATTTAGAGTTCAAAATATTGGGATCGTTATATTTGTCACAGTAAATTAACCTGTTTCATTTGTTTCCTTTGACTTTTTTGTTTGTGTTTTTTTTTTCTTTTCATATTTCTAATTTTGATTTACTGCCTCTCCCTTTTACACTTTACGTTTTATTCTGATGGCTTTTCTTTGACTTTTTATGCAATGTAAGTAATTTTATTTGATTTGGTGGTGCACTAGAATGGCCACAATGAAATGTCTTATTACCCAAAGAATGATGTCAAAAAATTTTTAATCGTTCCACTTTGTGGCATGCATGTAAGAATAAAATGTTTCCATTTTTATTGTTTAGCATAATCAATTTTTAGATGTCAAAATGAAATAATTCTATGCAAATTTGGTTTAATTGATCTAAAACGTAGCTTAGGACTTGCAGGATTGTTTTCAAGTGATTCTAATTTTGTGAAAGCTGATTTTGTGAAATTGATTTTTAAAAGATTTTGTAGAGTAACTCTTGTGTTCTAGTTTATAGTTAATAAAGCTCCTTTGGTAATACTTAAGTGTTCTTCAAAATGTTGAAAAGCTAATCTCAACAAAAAGATAACCAAATTGCCATTATGTGAGACATAAATAACTTTTGTACAACTGACATGGTGTGTTAACGTAATTAATTATTTTTCTTATGAAGATTAAATGTTGAATAAGAAAAAGAAGAAGGGAAAAACGGATGAATCAAGAAGTGGAATAACGAGTAAGAAGAAATGGAGAGAGATGTGTGGCAAAAATATTTACTTAATCTTTATGTAGTTTAGTAATTATGTTAAAGTTTAAAGGATTTTTTTTTTGCATATAAAATAAATTAGGCCATAATCTGAATCTTAAAGCAATTAAGAATTAAGACATACTTTTAACTTTTGGGGCCCAAAATATCTAAAATCAAGTTTCAAAATCAGTTTTCATAAATCCAAAATTAAAATCAGATTTAAAAGATCAGTTGAGAACATGCCCTTCATGTTTTTTATGTTGCTTTATTTATTTGTGCTATGCTATTTTTGTTAAATTGCAAATTTATTTGGTTAGATAATATAATCATGTACGAAAATCCATGTTAAGTTGAATAATGAGTTAATTAATGAGTTAGTTCAACTAGTGGTCACATTTTTCTCCGTGTGAAACTTAAGGATAGCCACTCACTTCCCAAATCGATAAATGATCCAAAGTTGTTCAAAAAGCACAATACACAAGTAATTTTTTTAAAAAACTAATACTCCCTCCATCCCACTTTAATAGTCTTGTTTTCCTTTTTCATCTGTCCCAAATTATAGTCCATTTTTCAATTGAAGAATGTAGTTGTCTTTTAATTTCTCTAAAATACCTTTATTTAATGTAAGTTGTTATTACTATAAACTATATAGATTGTTAGTATTGAATATAACCTACCTCATTTAATGCATTTAGATTTTCTATAACATATTGATATATGAAAAGCCAACTTTATTTCATGTAAGGGTATTTTAGGAAAATAGCAATCTAAATTTGTTTTTCCAACAAAATTAACTAATTTTTCTTAAACTGTGTGAAAAAAAAACTAGGACTATCAATTATTCGTGATTACCAGCAAGACATTCTAATTACGAATCAACTGAAGTAAATTTTCCTTTAGAAAGCACTTCAAATTTTAAATATAAAACTCCTATTCCAGAAGTTATAAATCAAAATCAATCAGAATACTCTCCAACCCATTCACAAATGAAAGGAGAAATAAATGTTATAAATAAACCATATAAGATAAATCATAAATATTTACAAGAGGATTTTGAAGATGAAGAAAGTACTGAAAAAAGAATTTGGTTTTTTCAATTATCGTCAGAATGTAAAGAAAAGTTAATTTTAGAATGGAAAAATGAATTAGAAAAACAAAAATTTAATTTCCCTTTATTTACTTGGTTATCATTCTATGCTTCAAAGATAGGAATAAATGATATATATAATACACCTCAAATAAATGTTCAAACTAATTTATATAAAAAATGAAAATTAAAAGATGATCAAATAATAACTTCAATACACCCTCCATTACAAGAAGTAAAAATTAATATAGGTCAAGGAGACATAATAGCCTCACCTTTTAAAAAAGGCAGGACAGCTGAGTCAAGTACAAATAATACAATAAATTTAGAAGATATTAAAAAAGTTTATCAACAAAATAATTATACAAATCAAATCCTATAGTCAAGTACAAACAATTAGGGATCTAATGGAAAAATAAGAAAGTTTTAAGGTCAATTTGTAATTATCATAAAGAATAGGGGTCAAAATTAAAGAAAAATAAAGCTTAGGGCCTTATTTGAAATAAAATTAGTGACCTAATTAAAAGAAATTCCAAGATATTAGGGTCGTACCATAATTACTTAACAGTCCAGGGACTAATGTGCAAAGACGTTACCAGATATTCTTGGGTAATAGGCCATTGGGCCATTGACTGACTTCTCCTCGGGCCAAGACTACTTTGCCCGATAGGAAGTCCAAGAAAAATGAAGCGGGTCAGCCCACCTTTTTTGATCAATTAAAACCAACCAAAATTAATCAAAGCCCAATCTTAAAATCCAAGTAAAAGAGTGGGCCAGTCAACCATTCTGACCCCAACCGGGAAAATGACGGTTTTCATCCCCAAACTTTGGGGTAAGGACACATTTCGTCCCTCAACTTTTGGGCACGACACATTTGATGTCTGAATTAATAATTTTTGACCAATGTTATCCTCAAAACAACAATTTAGCCAATTTTTAACGGAATTGGTCACGTGAAAATCAGATGACCGTTAAGTAAACTTAAATCACATTTTTAACAAAACCTGCCAGTTTCCCATAGAGAGCTGGTATGTTATGGGCAATTTATTATTATTTTTTAACTTTCACATATTTAATTTATGTTACATACAAAACATACTAGTTTTCCTTTGGGCGCTATTTAACCAATTTTTCCTATAAATAGCTGGTACAAAACATACTGTTATGGGCAATTTATTTTTTTAAAATTTCACATATTTAATTTATGTTAAATACAAAACATACTAGTTTTCCTTTGGGCGCTATTTAACCAATTTTTCCTATAAAGAGCTCGCATGTTTCCCATAAAGAGCCTGGTACAAAACATATTACAAAACCTACCAGTTTCCCATAGAGAGCTGGTATGTTATGGGCAATTTTTTATTTTTTTACTTTCACAAATTTAATTTATGTTAAATACAAAACATACTAGTTTTCCTTTGGGCGCTATTTAACCAATTTTTCCTATAAAGAGCTGGTATGTTTCCCATAAAGAGTTGGTACAAAACATACTACAAAACCTGCCAGTTTCCCATAAAGAGCTGGTATGGTATGGGTAATTTATTGTTTTTTTAACTTGCACATATTTAATTTATGTTAAATACAAAACATACTAGTTTCCCTTTGGGCGCTATTTAACCAATTTTTCCTATAAAGAGCTGGTATGTTTCCCATAAAGAGTTGGTACAAAACATACTACAAAACCTGCCCGTTTCCCATAAAGAGCTGGTTTCTTATGGGTAATGCATTATTTTTTTTTAACTTTCATATATTTAATTTATGTTAAATACAAAACATACTAGTTTTCCTTTGGGCGCCATTTAACCAATTTTTCCTATAAAGAGCTGGTATGTTTCCCATAAAGAGTTGGTACAAAACATACTACAAAACCTGCCAGTTTTCCATAAAGAGCTGGTATCTTATGGGTAATGTATTATTTTTTTTAACTTTCATATATTTAATTTATGTTAAATACAAAACATACTAGTTTTCCTTTGGGTGCTATTTAACCAATTTTTCCTATAAAGAGCTGGTATGTTTCCCATAAAGAGTTGGTAGAAAACATACTACAAAACCTGCCAGTTTCCCATAAAGAGCTGGTATCTTATGGGTAATTTATTATTTTTTTTTTAACTTTCATATATTTAATTTATGTTAAATACAAAACATACTAGTTTTCCTTTGGGCGCTATTTAACCAATTTTTCCTATAAATAGCAGGTACAAAACATACTACAAAACCTGCCAGTTTCCCATAAAGAGTTGGTATGTTATGGGCAATGTATTATTATTTTTTAAATTTCGCATATTTAATTTATGTTAAATACAAAACATGCTAGTTTTCCTTTGGGCGCTATTTAACCAATTTTTCCTATAAATAGCTGGTACAAAACATACTACAAAACCTGCCAGTTTTCCATAATGAGCTGGTATGTTCTAGGCAATTTATTATTATTTTTTTACTTTCATATATTTAATTTATGTTAAATACAAAACATACTAGTTGCGCTATTTAACATAAATTAAATATGTGAAATTTTAAAAAAATAAATTGCCCATAACAGTATGTTTTGTACCAGCTATTTATAGGAAAAATTGGTTAAATAGCGCCCAAATGAAAACTAGTATGTTTTGTATTTAACATAAATTAAATATGCGAAAGTTAAAAAATAATAATACATTGCCCATAACATACCAGCTCTTTATGGGAAACTGGCATGTTTTGTAGTATGTTTTGTACCTGCTATTTATAGGAAAAATTGGTTAAATAGCGCCCAAAGGAAAACTAGTATGTTTTGTATTTAACATAAATTAAATATATGAAAGTTAAAAAAAATTAATAAATTACCCATAAGATACCAGTTCTTTATGGGAAACTGCAGGTTTTGTAGTATGTTTTCTACCAACTCTTTATGGGAAACATACCAGCTCTTTATAGGAAAAATTGGTTAAATAGCGCCCCAAGGAAAACTAGTATGTTTTGTATTTAACATAAATTAAATATGTGAATGTTAAAAAACAATAAATTACCTATACCATACCAGCTCTTTATGGGAAACTGGCAGGCTTTGTAAGATGTTTTGTGCCAACTCTTTATGGGAAACATACCAGTTCTTTATAGGAAAAATTGGTTAAATAGCGCCCAAAGGACAACTAGTATGTTTTCCATTTAACATAAATTAAATATGTGAAAGTAAAAAAATAATAATAAATTGCCTAGAACATACCAGCTCTTTATGGAAAACTGGCAAGTTTTCTAATATGTTTTGTACCAGCTCTTTATGGGAAACATGCCAGCTCTTTATAGGAAATATTGGTTAAATAGCGCCCAAAGGAAAACTAGTATGTTTTGTATTTAACATAAATTAAATATATGAAAGTTAAAAAAAAATAATAAATTACCCATAACATACCAGCTCTTTATGGGAAACTGGCAGGTTTTGTAGTATGTTTTGTACCAGCTCTTTATAGAAAAAATTGGTTAAATAGCGCCCAAAGGAAAACTAGTATGATTTGTATTTAACATAAATTAAATATGTGAAAGTAAAAAAATAATAAATTACCTATACCATACCAGCTCTTTATGGGAAACTGGCAAGCTTTGTAGTATGTTTTGTGCCAGCTCTTTATGAGAAACATACCAGTTCTTTATAGGAAAAATTGGTTAAATAGCGCCCAAAGGACAACTAGTATGTTTTGTATTTAACATAAATTAAATATGTGAAAGTATAAAAATAATAATAAATTACCTAGAACATACCAGCTCTTTATAGAAAACTGGCAGGTTTTGTAGTATGTTTTGTATCAGCTCTTTATGGGAAACATGCCAGCTCTTTATAGGAAATATTGGTTAAATAGCGCCCAAAGGACAACTAGTATGTTTTGTATTTAACATAAATTAAATATATGAAAGTTAAAAAAAAAATAATAAATTACCCATAAGATACCAGCTCTTTATGGAAACTGGCAGGTTTTGTAGTATGTTTTCTACCAACTCTTTATGGGAAACATACCAGCTCTTTATAGGAAAAATTGGTTAAATAGCACCCAAAGGAAAACTAGTATGTTTTGTATTTAACATAAATTAAATATATGAAAGTTAAAAAAAATAATACATTACCCATAAGATACCAGCTCTTTATGGAAAACTGGCAGGTTTTGTAGTATGTTTTGTACCAACTCTTTATGGGAAACATACCAGCCCTTTATAGGAAAAATTGGTTAAATAGCGCCCAAAGGAAAACTAGTATGTTTTGTATTTAACATAAATTAAATATGTGAAAGTTAAAAAAACAATAAATTACCCATACCATACCAGCTCTTTATGGGAAACTGGCAGGCTTTGTAGTATGTTTTGTACCAGCTCTTTATGGGAAAAATTGGTTAAGTAGCGCCCAAAGGAAAACTAGTATGTTTTGTATTGAATGGCCACAATGAAATGTCTTATTACCCAAAGAATGATGTCAAAAAATTTTTAATCGTTCCACTTTGTGGCATGCATGTAAGAATAAAATGTTTCCATTTTTATTGTTTAGCATAATCAATTTTTAGATGTCAAAATGAAATAATTCTATGCAAATTTGGTTTAATTGATCTAAAACGTAGCTTAGGACTTGCAGGATTGTTTTCTAGTGATTCTAATTTTGTGAAAGCTGATTTTGTGAAATTGATTTTTAAAAGATTTTGTAGAGTAACTCTTGTGTTCTAGTTTATAGTTAATAAAGCTCCTTTGGTAATACTTAAGTGTTCTTCAAAATGTTGAAAAGCTAATCTCAACAAAAAGATAACCAAATTGCCATTATGTGAGACATAAATAACTTTTGTACAACTGACATGGTGTGTTAACGTAATTAATTATTTTTCTTATGAAGATTAAATGTTGAATAAGAAAAAGAAGAAGGGAAAAACGGATGAATCAAGAAGTGGAATAACGAGTAAGAAGAAATGGAGAGAGATGTGTGGCAAAAATATTTACTTAATCTTTATGTAGTTTAGTAATTATGTTAAAGTTTAAAGGATTTTTTTTTTGCATATAAAATAAATTAGGCCATAATCTGAATCTTAAAGCAATTAAGAATTAAGACATACTTTTAACTTTTGGGGCCCAAAATATCTAAAATCAAGTTTCAAAATCAGTTTTCATAAATCCAAAATTAAAATCAGATTTAAAAGATCAGTTGAGAACATGCCCTTCATGTTTTTTATGTTGCTTTATTTATTTGTGCTATGCTATTTTTGTTAAATTGCAAATTTATTTGGTTAGATAATATAATCATGTACGAAAATCCATGTTAAGTTGAATAATGAGTTAATTAATGAGTTAGTTCAACTAGTGGTCACATTTTTCTCCGTGTGAAACTTAAGGATAGCCACTCACTTCCCAAATCAATAAATGATCCAAAGTTGTTCAAAAAGCACAATACACAAGTAATTTTTTTAAAAAACTAATACTCCCTCCATCCCACTTTAATAGTCTTGTTTTCCTTTTTCATCTGTCCCAAATTATAGTCCATTTTTCAATTGAAGAATGTAGTTGTCTTTTAATTTCTCTAAAATACCTTTATTTAATGTAAGTTGTTATTACTATAAACTGCATAGATTGTTAGTATTGAATATAACCTACCTCATTTAATGCATTTAGATTTTCTAAAACATATTGATATATGAAAAGCCAACTTTATTTCATGTAAGGGTATTTTAGGAAAATAGCAATCTAAATTTGTTTTTCCAACAAAATTAACTAATTTTTCTTAAACTGTGTGAAAAAAAAACTAGGACTATCAATTATTCGTGATTACCAGCAAGACATTCTAATTATGAATCAACTGAAGTAAATTTTCCTTTAGAAAGCACTTCAAATTTTAAATATAAAACTCCTATTCCAGAAGTTATAAATCAAAATCAATCAGAATACTCTCCAACCCATTCACAAATGAAAGGAGAAATAAATGTTATAAATAAACCATATAAGATAAATCATAAATATTTACAAGAGGATTTTGAAGATGAAGAAAGTACTGAAAAAAGAATTTGGTTTTTTCAATTATCGTCAGAAACCCACCGCACACGTCCCCCTCATATTTCCTTCCCTTCATTCTTTCATTTCTTTTTCTTTTATTTTCTTTTTTTTTTAACCCATTCAATCTATCCATCTATCTATATGATGATCTATCCATCATCAGCCCCCTCCTCTTTTTCTCTTCTCAATTCTTCCACCATCCGTTAACAATAAAAATGAATAAATAAATAACTAATAAACAAAACCAAGAATTGATAATCCAGGGAAAGCTGCTGCTTAATACTAATAAGCTTCTCCTGATAAGGTTTTGATTTTCCTTTTGCCCTGGCCCAAATTTTTGAAAGCAAATGTATGGTGAATGGCAGTTATTGGAAATATTGTGAGTAATCAACAATTTTTCTCCAAAATTCTACAAATTTTATAGGACACAAAATGCAGAAAAGTGAGAAAAATTTTGAAATTTCATGGCAAAAAACTCATATAAAAGGAAAAAAAAATAACTAACTTTAACAAACGCTATCCTAAAGATATTCCATGTGTTATATAACGTAGATGCACTTATCCTAAACCGTTATGATTGCAGGTACATTATAAAATGGGAAAAAAAAAAGATGGGTCGTGCACTTGTCTTTATCTTTTTGTTATTTTCCTATTAACCTCTTGTGTTTACTAAAGGATTAATCTTCTATATACACTGATAGTGTATGCACTTTCATCATTAGATATATGATACATAATTTGAATTTAAAATTCAAATTTTGCATATGTGTCATATATCCAATCATGATATTGTATATACTATCAGTATATATAACATTTAATCTTTACAAAATTATCCAACAAATAAAGAGAACAATTGTTGTGCCTTTGTTTGTTTGCATACTGCATTCTTATCTTATATATACACAGTCTTTAAATGCCAATTTAAACAATTGTGTTATCTTTAGACATAAAAGAACTAACTTAACATCATTTAATTTTCATAACTATATTATTCGACTTAATATGTATTTTTTAAAGGACATTCTTGTATAATGAACTGAGCTACTCGTGTATAATTCAGTACTTCACTCTAAAAATGCTTCGCTTAAGGATAAAAATGGAGTTCAACCCTGAGTTTGAGTAACTTAAGTGAGAAATCGAGTTAGACTCGAGCTCCAAAATATAAACTCAAATACTAGCAAACCTTATTGAACTTTTGTATACATAATTTTAACTTTTTATAATTGTGAAATTATTTATAGATAATTTTCAAAATACCATAATATATACATATTTAGCTTTGCTTTCTCTTTTACTACGCTTCATTTTTCTCTAGCTGTCACTATTTTTTCCCTAACAAAAATTCTCTCTATATCTTCACTCTGTTACTCCTATCTCTCTCTTAATTCCCACTTCTTTAATTTATTTTTCCAATTCTATGGTCATTACTATTTTATGTTATTAGTTCAAAATCAAAATCTAAAGTCAATTATTTACAGTGATTTAGAACTTTTGGAACAGGAACTTTCGGGTTTCCGTCTATGTCAAAATCAAAAGTTTTTAATATATTGTTTAGGGAATTGATTAGAAAATATTTCATGTTCTATTGAATTGTTTTTCTAGTTTAGAATTACTCGAGTTCAAGTTCAAGTATATCTCAAGTCGAATTTGAGTTGCAAAATTGAAGACTCAGCGAGCTCGAACTCAAGTTCAAATATACTTTGTTAGAATCGAATTTGAACTCAAGTGTAGTGAAATTCGAATTAGATTTGACTCGATTGCATCTTTAATCTAGAAGGATAGAGAGGTTGTATAAAATAATAAGATATAAGTAGCAGTGATCACATGAGAGCATCTCAATTCTCAAACATGAATATTTGGGGATAAAGGCAAAACAATACACACTTCTTACAACTCCAAAGACAAAAAGATTAAAAAATTCTAGCCATTAACTGAAGTATCTGATAAGAGTATATTTTACGTATTTTTAAGTGCATTTTATTAGTTAATTTTGAGTTGATTATTTAATTTTATAATTAAAATAAAGAGGTTTTTGGTAAAATTATATATTTTTGGTAAAAGTGGATAATATTGTATTTTTAGTGATTTTAATGGTAAAAACTTCATTTTTATGCAGGAATGATGATTCAATCACCAATGGATGTCAAATGAGGTGAAAAGTAGATAATTGGTGATGAATTCAAGTGGTAACAAGAAGAATGAAGTGAAAAACGTTCAAGTGAGGAAATGCAATACAAGTCAGTTTTGACACTCTTCGGTATTTCGACCATATCTGGAGCTACACTTATCGGATTGAGGTGATCGTTATACCATTTTAAAGCTAAGAAAGAGATTTACAATTCGTATGAAGACATCAAAATCCAATTCTGCCATTTCCATGGAAAAAAAGTCGGAATACAGAAGCTGCATTCTGTGGTCGGAAGTTAAAACAGAGGTTTGACTAGGTGATAGTATTTCGATCATATATCAGGCTAAAAAGCTCCGATTTGGATGATTCTTGAAGCATTGGAAAGCTAACGCAAAGAGCTACAACTTTTGTGTTTTTCACCAAAGCTAGTTCGGCCTTTATCATGGAGAAACTCGCAGTTGAAATAAGGCCAGAATAAACACGCGAGTAGAAAAACGCTAGTTTATGACGCGTTTTCTGTAGGCGCGTTTTATAGCCGAAATTCTGCAATTTGACTCAGCCATTTCTCGTGTTCATACCACTTTCCAGCTATAAGATGCAAGGGAATTCGATGCACATGCTTCAGAATACAAAAGGGCAAGAAAGGTGGCTTATTTTCAAGTCAAAAACCTTTGTTATTGACTATCCTAACAAAGTTTAGATTGGGGAATCAAAAGGTGGAATTTGACTTGGAAAAATGGAGCTTTGGAGTAGTTTATATGCAGAGACATTTGGAGAGAAGCAATTTTCATACGGGAGAAGCTTGAAGTTGCAGAAATGTAGCTCTTTTCATCTTCCTAGTGTTAGTTTAGCTTAGTATAAAGTAAGATAGTTCATCCATTCTTGTTATTAGTTAGATGAAGAAGAAGATGGAGGATGAAGAAGGCAAGGAAGAAAGCTCACGTGACAAGGGTTGTGTTCCTTCCAAATCTTTATCTTTTGTACTTGATTCCAAGTTTAGTTAATAAACAAGTTCTGGATTTTGTGTTTAATACGTGTATCTAAAGTTTATGCCTTGGGTTTGGTTGAATTTTCTATGATTGTTAGTGCTTATTATTTGGCTATTTGACTGCTATGATTTGAGCAAGTTATTTAGCACTTTAGCTCTTTAAATCATGATTAATCTGGTACCATTAATTGTGATTATCTAAGGTGTTATTCCTACAATGAAAATTGAGATTTAACATTAGTTCAAGAAGTGCTAAACATAAGAAGTACACTCACGAAAGTAGAGGTGCACCTATGTGGTTTTTAGTGATTCATTTCATGTAATTTTATTGAAGAAATGAACTTGTAACTAATTTCATAACCATGAAAATAGGTATGGATTAGTTATGAGTATAATTGATTCACTATGAAAGTAGGTTTCACATGTTTAAGGAAATTACTCCATAACTAGCCTAGATGTAGTACTCAATAATCCAAATATAGCACTTGCATGAGTAGTTAGGGATACCACAACCTAAGGAGCTTTTATTTGTTATTTTGTATAATTTCAGTAGGTTAAATTTGTTTACTTTATACTAAGCTAAACTAACACTAGGAAGATGAAAAGAGCTACATTTCTGCAACTTCAAGCTTCTCCCGTATGATAATTGCTTCTCTCCAAATGTCTCTGCATATAAACTACTCCAAAGCTCCATTTTTCCAAGTCAAATTCCACCTTTTGATTCCCCAATCTAAACTTTGTTAGGATAGTCAATAACAAGGTTCTTTTGACTTGAAAAATAAGCCACCTTTTCTGGCGCCTTTTGTCTTCTGAAAGCATGTGCATACATGGCGATTCCCTTTGCATCTTATGCTGGGAAAGTGGTATGAACGAGAAATGGCTGAGTCACATTGGCCAGATTTCGCTATAAACCGGCGCTGACAGAAACGCCTCACAAACCTCGCGTTTTCTACTTGTGTTTATTTGGCCTTTACCTTTCAACTGCAAGTTTTCTCCATGATAAAGGCCGAACTAGCTTTTGTGAAAAACACAAAAGTTGTAGCTCTTTGCGTTAGCTTTCCAATGCTTCAAGAATCATCCAAATCGGAGCTTTTTAGCCTGATATATGATCGAAATACTATCACCTAGTCAAACCTCTATTTTAACTTCCGACCACAGAATGCAGCTTCTGTATTCCGACTTTTTTTCCATGGAAATGGCAGAATTGGATTTTAATGTCTTCATACGAATTGTATATCTCTTTCTTAGCTTTAAAATGGTATAACGATCACCTCAATCCGATAAGTGTAGCTCCAGATATGGTCGAAATACCGAAGAGTGTCAAAACTGACTTGTATTGCATTTCCTCACTTGAACGTTTTTCACTTCATTCTTCTTGTTACCACTTGAATTCATCACCAATTATCTACTTTTCACCTCATTTGACATCCATTGGTGATTGAATCATCATTCCTGCATAAAAATGAAGTTTTTACCATTAAAATCACTAAAAATACAATATTATCCACTTTTACCAAAAATATATAATTTTACCAAAAACCTCTTTATTTTAATTATAAAACTAAATAATCAACTCAAAATTAACTAATAAAATGCACTTAAAAATACGTAAAATATACTCTTATCAGATACTTCAGTTAATGGCTAGGATTTTTTAATCTTTTTGTCTTTGGAGTTGTAAGAAGTGTGTATTGTTTTGCCTTTATCCCCAAATATTCATGTTTGAGAATTGAGATGCTCTCATGTGATCACTGCTACTTATATCTTATTATTTTATACAACCTCTCTATCCTTCTAGATTAAAGATGCAATCGAGTCAAATCTAATTCGAATTTCACTACACTTGAGTTCAAATTCGATTCTAATAAGTATATTTGAACTTGAGTTCGAGCTCGCTGAGTCTTCAATTTTGCAACTCAAATTCGACTTGAGATATACTTGAACTTGAACTCGAGTAATTCTAAACTAGAAAAACAATTCAATAGAACATGAAATATTTTCTAATCAATTCCCTAAACAATATATTAAAAACTTTTGATTTTGACATAGACGGAAACCCGAAAGTTCCTGTTCCAAAAGTTCTAAATCACTGTAAATAATTGACTTTAGATTTTGATTTTGAACTAATAACATAAAATAGTAATGACCATAGAATTGGAAAAATAAATTAAAGAAGTGGGAATTAAGAGAGAGATAGGAGTAACAGAGTGAAGATATAGAGAGAATTTTTGTTAGGGAAAAAATAGTGATAGCTAGAGAAAAATGAAGCGTAGTAAAAGAGAAAGCAAAGCTAAATATGTATTATGGTATTTTGAAAATTATCTATAAATAATTTCACAATTATAAAAAGTTAAAATTATGTATACAAAAGTTCAATAAGGTTTGCTAGTATTTGAGTTTATATTTTGGAGCTCGAGTCTAACTCGATTTCTCACTTAAGTTACTCAAACTCAGGGTTGAACTCCATTTTTATCCTTAAGCGAAGCATTTTTAGAGTGAAGTACTGAATTATACACGAGTAGCTCAGTTCATTATACAAGAATGTCCTTTAAAAAATACATATTAAGTCGAATAATATAGTTATGAAAATTAAATGATGTTAAGTTAGTTCTTTTATGTCTAAAGATAACACAATTGTTTAAATTGGCATTTAAAGACTGTGTATATATAAGATAAGAATGCAGTATGCAAACAAACAAAGGCACAACAATTGTTCTCTTTATTTGTTGGATAATTTTGTAAAGATTAAATGTTATATATACTGATAGTATATACAATATCATGATTGGATATATGACACATATGCAAAATTTGAATTTTAAATTCAAATTATGTATCATATATCTAATGATGAAAGTGCATACACTATCAGTGTATATAGAAGATTAATCCTTTAGTAAACACAAGAGGTTAATAGGAAAATAACAAAAAGATAAAGACAAGTGCACGACCCATCTTTTTTTTTTTTTCCCATTTTATAATGTACCTGCAATCATAACGGTTTAGGATAAGTGCATCTACGTTATATAACACATGGAATATCTTTAGGATAGCGTTTGTTAAAGTTAGTTATTTTTTTTTCCTTTTATATGAGTTTTTTGCCATGAAATTTCAAAATTTTTCTCACTTTTCTGCATTTTGTGTCCTATAAAATTTGTAGAATTTTGGAGAAAAATTGTTGATTACTCACAATATTTCCAATAACTGCCATTCACCATACATTTGCTTTCAAAAATTTGGGCCAGGGCAAAAGGAAAATCAAAACCTTATCAGGAGAAGCTTATTAGTATTAAGCAGCAGCTTTCCCTGGATTATCAATTCTTGGTTTTGTTTATTAGTTATTTATTTATTCATTTTTATTGTTAACGGATGGTGGAAGAATTGAGAAGAGAAAAAGAGGAGGGGGCTGATGATGGATAGATCATCATATAGATAGATGGATAGATTGAATGGGTTAAAAAAAAAAGAAAATAAAAGAAAAAGAAATGAAAGAATGAAGGGAAGGAAATATGAGGGGGACGTGTGCGGTGGGTTTCTGACGATAATTGAAAAAACCAAATTCTTTTTTCAGTACTTTCTTCATCTTCAAAATCCTCTTGTAAATATTTATGATTTATCTTATATGGTTTATTTATAACATTTATTTCTCCTTTCATTTGTGAATGGGTTGGAGAGTATTCTGATTGATTTTGATTTATAACTTCTGGAATAGGAGTTTTATATTTAAAATTTGAAGTGCTTTCTAAAGGAAAATTTACTTCAGTTGATTCATAATTAGAATGTCTTGCTGGTAATCACGAATAATTGATAGTCCTAGTTTTTTTTTCACACAGTTTAAGAAAAATTAGTTAATTTTGTTGGAAAAACAAATTTAGATTGCTATTTTCCTAAAATACCCTTACATGAAATAAAGTTGGCTTTTCATATATCAATATGTTTTAGAAAATCTAAATGCATTAAATGAGGTAGGTTATATTCAATACTAACAATCTATGCAGTTTATAGTAATAACAACTTACATTAAATAAAGGTATTTTAGAGAAATTAAAAGACAACTACATTCTTCAATTGAAAAATGGACTATAATTTGGGACAGATGAAAAAGGAAAACAAGACTATTAAAGTGGGATGGAGGGAGTATTAGTTTTTTAAAAAAATTACTTGTGTATTGTGCTTTTTGAACAACTTTGGATCATTTATTGATTTGGGAAGTGAGTGGCTATCCTTAAGTTTCACACGGAGAAAAATGTGACCACTAGTTGAACTAACTCATTAATTAACTCATTATTCAACTTAACATGGATTTTCGTACATGATTATATTATCTAACCAAATAAATTTGCAATTTAACAAAAATAGCATAGCACAAATAAATAAAGCAACATAAAAAACATGAAGGGCATGTTCTCAACTGATCTTTTAAATCTGATTTTAATTTTGGATTTATGAAAACTGATTTTGAAACTTGATTTTAGATATTTTGGGCCCCAAAAGTTAAAAGTATGTCTTAATTCTTAATTGCTTTAAGATTCAGATTATGGCCTAATTTATTTTATATGCAAAAAAAAAATCCTTTAAACTTTAACATAATTACTAAACTACATAAAGATTAAGTAAATATTTTTGCCACACATCTCTCTCCATTTCTTCTTACTCGTTATTCCACTTCTTGATTCATCCGTTTTTCCCTTCTTCTTTTTCTTATTCAACATTTAATCTTCATAAGAAAAATAATTAATTACGTTAACACACCATGTCAGTTGTACAAAAGTTATTTATGTCTCACATAATGGCAATTTGGTTATCTTTTTGTTGAGATTAGCTTTTCAACATTTTGAAGAACACTTAAGTATTACCAAAGGAGCTTTATTAACTATAAACTAGAACACAAGAGTTACTCTACAAAATCTTTTAAAAATCAATTTCACAAAATCAGCTTTCACAAAATTAGAATCACTAGAAAACAATCCTGCAAGTCCTAAGCTACGTTTTAGATCAATTAAACCAAATTTGCATAGAATTATTTCATTTTGACATCTAAAAATTGATTATGCTAAACAATAAAAATGGAAACATTTTATTCTTACATGCATGCCACAAAGTGGAACGATTAAAAATTTTTTGACATCATTCTTTGGGTAATAAGACATTTCATTGTGGCCATTCAATACAAAACATACTAGTTTTCCTTTGGGCGCTACTTAACCAATTTTTCCCATAAAGAGCTGGTACAAAACATACTACAAAGCCTGCCAGTTTCCCATAAAGAGCTGGTATGGTATGGGTAATTTATTGTTTTTTTAACTTTCACATATTTAATTTATGTTAAATACAAAACATACTAGTTTTCCTTTGGGCGCTATTTAACCAATTTTTCCTATAAAGGGCTGGTATGTTTCCCATAAAGAGTTGGTACAAAACATACTACAAAACCTGCCAGTTTTCCATAAAGAGCTGGTATCTTATGGGTAATGTATTATTTTTTTTAACTTTCATATATTTAATTTATGTTAAATACAAAACATACTAGTTTTCCTTTGGGTGCTATTTAACCAATTTTTCCTATAAAGAGCTGGTATGTTTCCCATAAAGAGTTGGTAGAAAACATACTACAAAACCTGCCAGTTTCCATAAAGAGCTGGTATCTTATGGGTAATTTATTATTTTTTTTTTAACTTTCATATATTTAATTTATGTTAAATACAAAACATACTAGTTGTCCTTTGGGCGCTATTTAACCAATATTTCCTATAAAGAGCTGGCATGTTTCCCATAAAGAGCTGATACAAAACATACTACAAAACCTGCCAGTTTTCTATAAAGAGGTGGTATGTTCTAGGTAATTTATTATTATTTTTATACTTTCACATATTTAATTTATGTTAAATACAAAACATACTAGTTGTCCTTTGGGCGCTATTTAACCAATTTTTCCTATAAAGAACTGGTATGTTTCTCATAAAGAGCTGGCACAAAACATACTACAAAGCTTGCCAGTTTCCCATAAAGAGCTGGTATGGTATAGGTAATTTATTATTTTTTTACTTTCACATATTTAATTTATGTTAAATACAAATCATACTAGTTTTCCTTTGGGCGCTATTTAACCAATTTTTTCTATAAAGAGCTGGTACAAAACATACTACAAAACCTGCCAGTTTCCCATAAAGAGCTGGTATGTTATGGGTAATTTATTATTTTTTTTTAACTTTCATATATTTAATTTATGTTAAATACAAAACATACTAGTTTTCCTTTGGGCGCTATTTAACCAATATTTCCTATAAAGAGCTGGCATGTTTCCCATAAAGAGCTGGTACAAAACATATTAGAAAACTTGCCAGTTTTCCATAAAGAGCTGGTATGTTCTAGGCAATTTATTATTATTTTTTTACTTTCACATATTTAATTTATGTTAAATGGAAAACATACTAGTTGTCCTTTGGGCGCTATTTAACCAATTTTTCCTATAAAGAACTGGTATGTTTCCCATAAAGAGTTGGCACAAAACATCTTACAAAGCCTGCCAGTTTCCCATAAAGAGCTGGTATGGTATAGGTAATTTATTGTTTTTTAACATTCACATATTTAATTTATGTTAAATACAAAACATACTAGTTTTCCTTGGGGCGCTATTTAACCAATTTTTCCTATAAAGAGCTGGTATGTTTCCCATAAAGAGTTGGTAGAAAACATACTACAAAACCTGCAGTTTCCCATAAAGAACTGGTATCTTATGGGTAATTTATTAATTTTTTTTAACTTTCATATATTTAATTTATGTTAAATACAAAACATACTAGTTTTCCTTTGGGCGCTATTTAACCAATTTTTCCTATAAATAGCAGGTACAAAACATACTACAAAACATGCCAGTTTCCCATAAAGAGCTGGTATGTTATGGGCAATGTATTATTATTTTTTAACTTTCGCATATTTAATTTATGTTAAATACAAAACATACTAGTTTTCATTTGGGCGCTATTTAACCAATTTTTCCTATAAATAGCTGGTACAAAACATACTGTTATGGGCAATTTATTTTTTTAAAATTTCACATATTTAATTTATGTTAAATAGCGCAACTAGTATGTTTTGTATTTAACATAAATTAAATATATGAAAGTAAAAAAATAATAATAAATTGCCTAGAACATACCAGCTCATTATGGAAAACTGGCAGGTTTTGTAGTATGTTTTGTACCAGCTATTTATAGGAAAAATTGGTTAAATAGCGCCCAAAGGAAAACTAGCATGTTTTGTATTTAACATAAATTAAATATGCGAAATTTAAAAAATAATAATACATTGCCCATAACATACCAACTCTTTATGGGAAACTGGCAGGTTTTGTAGTATGTTTTGTACCTGCTATTTATAGGAAAAATTGGTTAAATAGCGCCCAAAGGAAAACTAGTATGTTTTGTATTTAACATAAATTAAATATA
>NW_020864519.1:0-59978 GCF_003713205.1 Coffea eugenioides
ACCTGGATCCACATAGTTCACCATTTAGGACATTTGCATTTTGTTTGTCTATTTCATGTGTTTGTGGTGTTCAACAATGGATATGTAGATGAATTCAACATTTGGTTATGATTATGTTTATGTTTCTTTTGGTACTGTTTGATAGATGTTTAAGTATTTTGAATGATGATTGTGTGGATGTAATGAATTTTGTGGATGATTGTGTGGATGTTTAAGTATTTTTTAATGATGTTTGTGGATGAGATGGATGTGATTGATTGCCCTTTTGTGATGACAAAAAGGGGGAGAGGACTGGATTGATTGATGATTGATGATTGATTGATTGATGATTTGATCAAATTTGGATTGGCTGATGGATTGAATTGGTAAAATGTTGGATGTTGGCTGCTTAATTGTCATATTTTGGATAATTGTTTAATTCGGTTGGGCAGCCAAGTGAGGGGGAGTTTTTCAAAATTTTTTTTTATGATTCACTAAGTAAGGGGGAGTTCTTGTCTATTGAGAAAGGGGGAGTTTTTATTGCAATCATCAAATCTCATTTCAAATCTTTGTTTTGTCATCATCAAAAAGGGGGAGAATGTTATTCTTGGTTTTGATGATCACAAAGGACTTTGAAATGTTTATTTAACTCTCTTCAAATATAAGTGTTTTTTGCCTATCAAAGAATCAGGTACGAATATGTCAAGAAATGAAAATCAACCAAAAGAAGAAGCAAAAACAGGACACTCATGTCGGACGTCCGAAAGGATGAAGATCATTAAGAAGAAGATTCTGTCGGACGCTCGTGAGGAAGCATCGGACGTCCGGATAGATCGGACGTACTCCTCGGACGCACATCGAACGTGTCGGACGTCCTAAAAATTCCACAAAATGTTGATGACTCTCTGCCAATACTCTGTCGGACGCTCGTAAGGAAGCATCGGACGTCCTGAAGGATCGGACGCATGCTTCGGACGCACATCAATCTCATCGGACGTCCTAAAAATTCCACGAAGATTTGATAACTCTCTGGACGACGTTCGGACACAGAAGCTCGGACGATAAAATACCATCGGACGTCCGAACAACAACTTGACTGATTTTCAGACGATGGGATCGGACGATGACTAAGACGTCGGACATCCGACAGCTCCAACGGCTAGCTGACTCTTCATCTGCCTTCTATCCGTTGGAAGTATTAATGAAGCCCATTTTTGGCTCCCTTTAAATACAAACGATTCTGATTCAGAAGAGGACTTTTGCACACTTTGTTTACAAGATCTCAAGAGATATTTTAGCTAGAAAATAGTCTCCAAAGCTAGATTTGTTCTCCAAGTGGTGTGAATTTCTTGTGAGCTTTTCTCTTGTGGTTGAAAGTTTCTTTAGTGTAGCTTTGTTGAGGGTTATCTGAGTGATTGTAAAACTTCTTAGCTTGACTAAGTGAGGCTTAGGGCAAGGAGGAAGTGCTCCCTCCATTGTACATCTAGTTGATCATCTTTCATCAAAGAGAAGTTGCTCAACCTAGTGATTGGTCTTCAAGTTTGAGGAAAGCTTGGTAGACAATCGGTTTGATATTCTATCTTATTCTTTTTGTTTAATAAAACTCTCATTGCTTATCTATACTTGTTTTTCGAATCAATATTGCTCTCTTCTTCTAATCTACTTGATTGATTATTATTAGAAAAGAAGGTAAATTTTATTAAGCAAAAATTGCATAAATTTGATTAAGATCTTAATCAACCTAATTCACCCCCCCTCTTAGGTTGTCTTTGGGCCTTACATAATATTTAGAATTATTTAATCCATGTAGATATTTTATATACTGCAATAGTTTGTCCAATCAAATAGCACCACGTCAAGTGTCCCTACAAGCCTGGCCAATCAAGAAACTACTCATTGATATTATCTCTTTATTAATAAATACAAAATGAAGAGATAATATTTAAACTGGTACAGTGCTAATATAACTACATGTCTTGCAAAACAAGTAGAATGGTGTACATGTTTTCAACCTCTACCCCATACTACTACTATAAAAGAGGGATCTCTCTACCAAATCAGAGGAGACATCCAGACACATCTCATACGCTTAAGTCTTTTTGAAGTTCCAAACTACAAAGGCTTGTATCTTCAAGTTCTTTAAATCTTCCATATATTAAGACTTGGATTTTTAAGTATCTTCAAAATTCTTCAAATCTTCCATATCAAGATTTGAACAAATCGGTGGTTGATCCAAGAACAAGCTGTGAAGCCCTTGGATTAGCGTTTGAAGAGAAGAATCGAAGAAAACTCTCTACAAGTTTGAGAAAATCTTGGAGACTACTCACATATTTTCTTAAATTTATATATTGCATATTTGTCGTGTATTTTTCTTGCCTTTTTGTAGACTTGAAATTTTATCGCGTACAAATTTTCGGCACGCCCAGTGGGTGTGAGAACCCGAAAATTTTCTTATTTTCTAGCCATTATTTTAATTCCATGCATACATTTTCTATACTTTCCTTGATTATATTAATTTTCTAGCTATTTTTATAAAGGAATTAAGTTTTTAAGACATTTTTCCGGTATAAGTTAGTTCATGTGACATTAGTAGTGTATATTGGACGTGGGACCCGCTAATGCGGTAAGTACGATAAATTTTTGACAACTAGCTGGAGTTTTGTGTTAAGGGATATTATTTTACAAGGTGCTAGGAGATAATTAGAGTTAACTAAATAGATTAACCATTGGAAGACTAGAGGATGAGATTAAACATTAAAGGTGCCAAGTGTCGCGACCCGATTAGAAATTGGACTTGACCAAAGGTTTCTTAACTTCCCTAAAACCAATTTTGACCAAATTTCCTCTCATTTTCCCTTTGTCTTGGCCGAAACTTGAGGAGCCAAATAAGGAGAGAAACCTTTATCTTCCACTTCAATCTCTTGGTCAAATCTTGAGTTCCAACCAATTAAATTACAAACTACTCCATAAAAGTGCTAACTAAGGAGATTTCAAGTTATAGGTGGAGTGATTTTGGAAGGGAAAGCACCAAGCTTCTAGTTTTCTTGGAGGAACAAGGTAACCTTGGCTAGAATTTCCCTCTACTTCAATTAATTGTCAATTAGTGGTTTAGAATTGTGAGTTTTGTAGTTTTATGGAAAAATTTCATGGAGAAAGTGGTGACTTGGGAAATTTCATATTTTTGGTGAATTTTCTGGTCTTATTTGATGCTTGAGCAATTGCCATGGAATGATAGCTTTGTTATGTGTAAAATGAAGCTTTGATATGCTAGTTTTGGTTGCTTACGGGAAATTCCAGCTTGTGTGGTTAAATTTCAGCTTTAGGGTTTCAGTTTGGGGCTTTATTGTGGTTGGTTTTGGAGCTATCAAGTGGCTCAAGTTGAAGGGTATTGTGGCCCTAGTTAGGTGTATTTTATAACTTATGTGTTGTTTGTACAATTGTGGTTGATTTGAGTTGAGATTGGTGATGGATTGTCGGGTGGAAAGTAAAGGAATTTAAGAGGAAATGGTGTCCAAATTTTGGGGCAACTTGATTCCTGCAACTTTGGTTTCGTTTTTCACTTTGATCCGTATCAAATCTGCATTTGGTCAAAACGCAAAAATTTTAGTTCTATGTTTCAGATTTCCAACGCATCTGAAAACGCTTCAATCAGACTTTTGTAGCCTGAGTTATTGCCATTTGAATCCAGTGCTGACAATGAAATTCTGGTTCTGTAATCTGCAAATTCGACCTGAATCAACTGTGAACTGGGTTGACTTGTTTTCATGAAAGTTGTAACCCTTTATTTTAGTTTCGAAACACTACCTAATACACCTTGATCTGATAACCATAGCTCCAGTTATGGTCGAAACCGTGCAAGCCATTTTCATACCATTTTCATTTCCGCGCGCGTGTATGAATTTCTTTGCCCTTTTTGCCGTTTTGGCCGTTTTAGTCTTTATTTTCCATATGATGGTTGTTTGACTGATAGTTGAGCATAATCTTCTATCACAGGCAGTGACGACCCGGATGGAGTCGGTGGACCCGTATAACTTGTCTTAATTTGCGTGCTAGTTATTTTGGGTGAGTAATTGGATTTGTTTATGTGATAAATTATCAAAGTACTTTGTATATGTTAAATGGGTACTTAGATGAAGGTGCATTTTATCTCACTCGACCTAAGCCCATTCTCTGTTCTTGATTTAATATGTGAGAATACATGCCTTGTGTTGAGTATCACCCTTTGTGTTGTGTGCTGTTGGGGTAATTACATGACTTGAGTATTTTGATGAGTACTTTGTTGAGAGATTGGATATCTCAGGACTCGGTTCCATCCCGGTTCCAAGGGTAGACGGACTATTCGAGTTGGCCGGAGTTTGGTCGAAGTCAGTTCTATGCTAACCTTGGAATTTTGTTCTTTGTTAAAGTAAAGTGATTTTTGTTTTTGCTCGAGCTACTGTGTGTTGATGACTGGCCAGCGGGGGTTGATAAGGTGAACGGGGAAAGCAAGTGGAGTCTATGGGCCATGAGTATTTTGGTTGACGGAGTGTCAACAGGTGTTCAAACTCGGGGGATTAGACTGGATTTGGAGCCACTTGCATCCTACTATTGTGATGTTACAATTCTGTTTATTGATGTGAAATATTTTGGTTTACATGTTTATCTGGATGTGATTTTACGTTTTTACCCCAATTACTTACTAAGCATATAGCTCACCCCGTTCCATTTGTTTCCCTTAGTAGGAGCTGATGTGGGGATTGCTCGGGAAGGTATATAGTATAGGTGACTTTTGGGGTTGTAGAATAGTTGATTTTACCCCAGTACTTGTTGTAAGTTGACTATTAAGATGTATATATTTGTTGTGACGGTTATAGTTAGTAATTTCTTTAGGGTTTACTTTCTGGTACTAATAGTGTGTATGGCTTGATGTAGTAGTTTTATACAACTGTTGACCACGTAATAGTGCAAATAGAACTCTCTTTTAGCATGAAATCTATTTTCTCGTTTTTAGGTATCAAGTCCTAGCTCGAGTTTGGCAGACGATCCGCTAAACCCTTTGATACGCCTCTGGGTACGGTGGGATCGTCACAGTGGGATTATCTCTGCCTTCCATCTCTTTTTTTTGAATATTCAACTACATATATCATAGATGGCATCAAAGAACAACAAATCTATGACTGCTCGTTCTAAAGTTATCAATGCCAAACCTATTTAGGAATCTGCATATGTTGCCACGAATGCTTATGCTAGTGGTCATGTTACAAGGAATATGATAAGAACTTCCACCCAAAATAGCATGGAGGTTCCATCTGCATCAACTCCGATCTTTGGTTGAACATCACCAATGCTCTTTTTTCCCACAGTAGGGTTTAAACATGTTCCTACATCGATTGAGAAGACTCTTGCCATATTCAAATTTGGATTCGGACCCAAATTTTTTAAGCATGATGATGATTCATCAGGTACTGGATTAGCCTCTTCTCATGAAGCTCTTCAATCAGAGTTTTTCATTGAAGATTTTGTTACTTCTTCTTCCGCCGCAATACCTGCTATGATGACGAACACTTCAAGTCTTAAAGAGTAAGTCTCGAACATGTCCAAGATGATAGAAACTATGATGAAACACATCAAAAACCAAGATGCTCTTATCGCTCAACTGCTTACCCAGAAAGATCACGCATTTGAAAGAAACCATATGAACTCCGAGGAGCACCAAGAGCGTGAAGTTTCATCATCTAAAGGCAAAGACAAGGTGCAAGAAGTGTACGTGACCGCCGATGGGACTATCCCTGTAGAACAACTGAAGGGGTTTGCTGAAGACGTGATCAAAGGCAAAAAAGAGAGTGGCTCAAAGTCAAATTTTACTTACTCCAAACCTTACACTGTTAGGATTGACAATCTAACAATGCTTGCTGGATATCAACCTCTTAAATTTCAACAATTCAATGGAAAGGACAATCCAAAACAAAATTGGCCTCATTTCATCGAAACTTGCAATAATACTAGAACCTATGGTGACCTGATAATCAAACAGTTTATTTTAATCTTTGAAATGCAATGCATTTGATTGGTACACTGATCTTATACTAGGGTCTATTGACAGTTGGGAACAGTTTGAACAAGAGTTCTTGAATGACTTCTATAGCATCAAAAGAACCGTTAGTATGCTGAAATTAACTAACACTCGCCAATGAAAGGATGAGCCTATGGTCAGCTACATTGATATGTGGAGAAATTTGAGTTTTAATTGTAAAGATAGACTATCTGAAGTCTCTACTATAGAAATGTGTATCCAAAGAATGCATTGGAGATTAAGTTACGTTCTGCAAAGTATCCGTCCAAAACACATTCGAAGAGGTTAGCTACTCATTGCTCAGGATATAAAATTGAGCATCCACGCCAATGTAACTGAGGAATTTCCTTATTTCAAGCTCCACATGTGCAACCTCCTCGTCAAAGGCAATGAAGGACAAGAAAATAAAAGAGGGGCAAGGCCTTCTTCAAATTCAATGTAAAAGGGTCTATGGTATAATACAGCTCCCATGTAGATTATACTAATGATCGAAACTCTGAGAGTTAAACTCCTCTAGAATAAAGTCAGTAAGATGCCACTTAAAAAGATGCAAGAAATGCAACCTTTTTCCTTGGAATCTGATTTACAGGGAACATTTGATAAAACCATTTCAAAAGAAAAAAAAGAAAAAAAAAAAAAAAAAAAAATAAAAAAAAAAAAAAAAAATATAAAAAAAAAAAAAAAAAAAAAGAAAACCAAAAAAAATGGAGGAAACTCATTGAACTTTCCGACATGAAACGCCCAGAGAAGTCGTCAAATCAATGATCAAATTATATTGTTGTTATCATCGCTGAGTGAGCACCCTTATCACTAAATCTATCTTTAAAGTAAAAATCATGAATGGTCGGTCCAAATGGAAAATCCTCCTTAATGGATGACCAAGGTGTTGGCAACCAACAACAATGAATGTTTGAGTCAGTGCTGTTGCCGATAGAGTTTCATCGCCATCGGTAATGTTCTGTTTGTAAGTTAAGGAGGGTTAAAAAATCTTCAATTAAATTGTTATCGAAAATGATAATGAAAGATGATTCTATAGTCACCGAAAAGCGACTTACAAGTACAATAGATAAAGCAGAACCATCTCTCGAATTAACATCCGGATTCAACAAAGCCTTAAAGCGACAATGAACAACGAAATACAATAAGAAGAAAAGAGTGATTCGTAACACCAGTTGTTTCAAATGATCCGCTCCTTCAAGAGGTTCGACAACATGTGACACTGAGAGAATTTATGCCACAGGAATATTTAAGTGAAGATGATGATTTTATTTCTTGTAATATCATCAAGGTTGAATACCCTCAAGTCACACAAATTGGCACTGAATTTGAGAAAAAACTTAAAATCGATGATAAATTACCTATAGATTGTGCAATGACTATCATTTTCGATAATGATGATTTGACAGTTGATTCCAAAATTCATATTCGACCCTTATTTGTTAGTGCATATGTTTGAGAACAGAAGATAAATTGGATATTTATTGATGGTGGATCTGCTGTTAATATCATGAATGTACGTACTATGAAAGAATTCAAAATTTCAAGCGAAAAACTCTCTTAAAACCATCTCATGATCCAAGGATTTAATCAAGGGGGACAAAGAATAATTGGGCTCATAAGATTTGAATTGTTTATTGGGGAGTTATCTTCAAGTGTGTTATTCCATATTATTGACGCTAAAATCTCTTATAACGTACTTTTGGAAAGACTCTAAATTCATGAAAATAAAATTATACCATCTACTCTTCATCAATGTTTTAAATATTACTGAAATGGTATAGTCAAGAAAGTTAATGCTAATGATAAGTCTTTCACTGAAACCGAAACACACTTTGTCGGCGTCAAATTTTATTTTCAAAAAGAATCAGTAAGGGAAGAAATTCAAGATTGCAAAACACCTGTTTTGTGTTACATTTCGAAATCAAAGAGAAAAGAAGGTCAGTTTTCTTTTATGCAATGTAACGCATTAAATGTTCCACTCATCAAAATAGAGTCTGTCAAAAGGGAGAAAGTGAACTTGTAAGAATTTGTCCGTTCCGAAGAAGAACCCGCAGTGTAACATCACTCATTACCAATCAATCAGACACAAGAAAATTTTGATCCAAACGCATATAGGTTTCTTGCTAAAGCGGGTTATAATCCAAGTGAGAAGAATGCATTGGACAAATTTTCTCATGAAATGACTGGTGAGAAGACTCATATATTGACACCTACATAGAAAATGTTGAAAGAAAGAGATTATAATGTTAAAAGTTCAATGAGTTTTAATTATTAACTGCCTTCTCTTGTTCGTATAGTGATCAAAAAGGCAAATTGTAATTATGTGAACGAGAAAATGAAGGTCACAAGCCAAAAGAGATCTATTTTGATAGATTGAGAAATTAGTCAAAGTGTACTTCTGCACTTGACAGACTTGGTCCACAATCAAAAAATTTGAAATCGTCCATCTAAGAGAGATTAGGCAATAAAACACAAGCAGTAAGTTGTCAGAGAAGAAAGTCTTGCTCCAATAAAGAAAATGGTCCGCGAAAGCGAGTCTTTAATTTCTACATATATTATGAAAACTTGTTTAACTTAAGAATTGAAACCATTTTTAAAGAACAGAGTCAAGAAAGTATTGCTTCCTACCATCATATTACGATCAATGATCCTGAAAAAGAAAACGATGAGGATGATACTTCTCCCGAATTTGAACAAGGAGTAAAAAATACAGTCGATATGCCAAAGGTGATTAATCTTGACACAAGTGATGATTCTCACCCAATTTATATAAATTCTTGTATGACTCATGAAGAAGAAAAAGAATATGTTGATTTGCTGTTCAAATTCAAGGATGTCATTGCCTGAAATTACTCAGAAATGCCTAATTTGGATCCAAGGGTCACTGTTCATAATTTATCTGTCAAACGAAAAACAAAACCTGTTAAGCAAACTCAAAAACGCTTTCGATCCAAGTTAATTCTTTTGATAGAAAATGAGATAAATAAGTCGATTAAGACTAAGTTCATACGAGAAGTGAAATACCCAAAATGAATTTCGAGTATCGTCCTTGTGAAAAAGAAGAATGGGCAAATTCGAGTGTGCATAGATTTTCGAGACTTAAGTAAAACTTGTTCAAAAGTTGATTTTCCATTCCCCATCATAGAATTGATAGCAGATGTTATAATGGGACATGAAGCACCATCTTTCCTCAACGGGTCTTCTGACTACAATCAGATACGCATGGCAGCTAAAGATGACGAGTTCACTGCTTTTCACACTGTTAAAAGAATTTATTATTATAAAGTAATGTCGTTTGGATTGAAAAATGCCAAAACAACATACCAAAGAGTAATACAGTGAATTTTCGATGATATTCTTCATCGAAATATAGAGTGCTACGTTGACGATCACGTGGTGAAATAAAAAAAATGAAAAGATCACATTCAAGACCTTCAAAAAGTTTTTCAACGCCTTCGAAGATATTAGTTGAAAATGAATCCTTTAAAGTGCGCATTTGGAGTCACTTTTGGTATATTTTTCGATTTCATCGTTCATCAACGGGGAATAGAGGTTAAATCGTGAAACATCCATGAATTGAAAAGCCTTCAAAAAAAATTGGCTTATATCCGGAGGTTTATCTCTAAATTAACCAGACGGTGCCAACCCTTCAGTTGACTAGTGAAAAAATGGGTACCCTTCGAATGGAATGAAGCGTGTAGAAATACTTTTATAAGTATAAGACTTATCTCATGAATCCTCCTGTGTTAGCTGCACCAGTTCCCAAAAAGTCATTGATCCTCTACATTTCCTCTCAAGAGTGATTGGTTGGAGCCTTACTTGCTCAAATAAATAATGAAGACAAGGAAAACGCGCTGTGTTACTTGAGTCAAATGATGACATCAAATAAATTGAATTATTCATCCATTGAGAAGTTATGTTTGGCACTTATATTTGTCATTCAGAAGTTGAAACATTATTTTCAAGTACATACTATTCGACTTATATCTAAACCTAATTTCATTAAATATGTCATGACAAAACCTATGCTATCTAACTGTCTTACGAGATGGTATCTTCAATTTTAATAATTCAAAATTATTTATGTACCTGCAAAGGTTGCCAAAAGACAAGTATTAGCAAACTTTCTAGCGGATTATCCTATGCTTACCGAATGAAAGTTGACTGATGAACTCTTCGATGAAAGAGTATTTATGGTTGAATCTTCGCGGGCGATGTATTGCGATGGGGTTTCTCACCGTGATAGAACTGGTGCAGGAGTTGTCTTTTATATTCCTTAGGTAGACATATTGACGTACTCTTTCACTTTAACACATCGATAATCAAACAATGTGGTTGAATATCAAGCGTTAATTCTTAATCTTGAAAGACAATTGCATCTTAGGGTCTACGCCCCTTAGTATTTATAATGTCAAGAATCCTGAATTAATCCCATATTATAATTATGCAAGACAACTCATGGGATATTTAGGCAATGTTAACATGGAACATATCTCTAGAAAATTTAACCAGTAACCTGACTTTTTGGTAAAGTTGGTGTTCATACTCACTCTACTTTCTCATCGAAATCAAATCTCAATATGTCAAAATTAGATTATACCTCCAATGTTCGATGAACAAGATAATGATTGGGAAGAAAATGTCTATCATATTTTCATCCATAAGATTCAAAAGAAGGATTGGTTTCATCTCATCATTGATTACCTTAATCATAGAAAGTTACCATAAAATCCTAAGAAAAGGGCTGACATATGCCACTGAGCGCCACATTTCATTTACTATAAAGGGATGCTTTATCAAAAATCATTTAATGGAGTGTTTCTACGATGTCTTGGAGAAAATGAGGCCATGCAAGCAATAGAGGAAACTCATTCTGGGAAGTGTTGCTCATTAATCTGGTTCTAAACTGCACTTTCACCTTAAGAGAATGAGATAGTACTGGCCAACGATGGTGAAAGACTGTATTGTTTTTAATAGAAGATGTCAAATTTATCAATTTCATGACAATTTCATCCATCAATCTCTTGAACCATTACACCTAACTGTGGTTTCTTAACCACTCAATACTTGGGGATTGGATATAGTTGGACCGCTACCAAAATCTTTTGGTGGATACATTTTTATTTTGGTAGCAACAGATTACTTTTTAAAGTAGGTTGAAACAGTTTCTCTAAAAGAGGTCAAAAAGGAAAATGTAGTAGATTTCATTCGTCTACACATCATTTATCATATGTTGTTCTACATTACATCATCATTAATAATGGCAAATTTTTTTGTAATGCGGCAATGAATAGGTTTTGCGAAAAGTTTCACTTCAAACAATATAATTCTTCCATGTACTACGCTACTGCAAATGGACTCGCCGAAATATTTAATAAGATCTTGTGTAATCTGTTGAATAAGATTGTGGATAAGTCGAAAAAAGATTGGCATATTCGAATTAGAGAAATTCTTTGAGCATATAGAACTACTTTTCGAATCCCCACGCAAGCAACCCCATACACACTTGCTTACGGTGTTGAAGTTGTTCTTCTACTTGAGCATCAAATTCAATTACTAAAAATTGTAATCCAGGAAGGGATCAGTGAAAAAAATAATGTTCGACTTCACCTTGAGGAATTAGAAGTACTTGATGAAAAGAGATTGAAATTTCAACAACGGATTGAGTGCTATCAAACTTGCCTTTCAAAGGTATTCAATAAGCGCGTCTGACCATGTTCTTTTCAGATTAGAGAGTTGGTACTTGCCGTTCAGAAATCAATCATTCTCACTCATGGTAGACAAAGAAAATTTACCCCTAAATGAGATGGTTCATATATTGTTCAAAAAGTATATACAAATGGCTCATACAAATTGATTGTTGAGGATGGATTAAGGATTGGCTCTAGCAATGGTAAATACCTAAAATGGTACTATGCATAATTTGAAAACTCTGACCACCAATAGTGTAGTATGTGGTTAAAATGTTGAAACACTCCACCAAGTCTAAGGTGGTAAACAAATAGATACTGCTAACTCACATGAATTTAAAGTGTGAACGGCAGGAATTACGTGTGACTTGATTCCCTTTTAGGATATATAGGTAATTTATAGGGCAACTTCTAAGTTCAGTTACACATTCCAAACCAAATCATTTTTCCTTGCAAAAATTTTCTCTTTCTTTGAAAATAAAATGTTAAATTTAAATTCTTTTATCTTAAAAAAAAAGATAGGGAACGAAAAGCATTTTATTATTCATAGAAAGTTTCATTACATGAAAAAAATGATAAAACAAAATTTTCTAAGGAAAAAGAAGGACATGATGGAAAATCTAAATGTCAAACTTGTAATCTACTACATTTATTTTATATGTTTCAAGTGCGGATTTCATGTTTTCGAGTTCCTTCGCCGCATCATCAGTTAAGATGCTAGCATTCTCAATAAAGGAGAGGTCATAGTTAATCTCAGTCTGGATCTTCTTAAAAGTTTAATGCTTTTGGTCGATAGTTAATCTAATTTTCGTGTCTTGCCTCTCCAAATCGATAAGTTCCTATTGAAGAACTTTCTTCCTATCTTCGATAGATTGCAACTTTTCTTCAAGATTCTACAGATGACAAGTTAGTTCTTTATCCTTTGCCTTGACTCTCTCGAGTTGTGTAGTCACTTTAGAAAAAAATTCTACATGTGTCTTTTTACTCATCTTTTTTCATGATGAAGATACCAAAATATTATGTGTTTGTCTTGGCAAACAATTTTATTAAGAAATCATTTAAAGGAAGACCATTGGTAGGATCTGTTCTTGTGATTTCTACAATAATTTTTTCTGCACACTCTTTTAAAGAAGAGATTTGCACAATAGGAGTGTCAAGGATCTGCCTGCGAAAATTCATCCACAAAATTTACAAGTATTTTTTTCGATGCATTTGAATCAATTTTTGTCCATGAAATTCTAATACCAATGCTATCTTAGGCATCATTCGGATCTCGTACAAACTAGTCAACTCCTTCTCATCTATTGATGAGATAAATTCACTGGTGGCAAATTGTCATGGAATGCTGATACTAATTTCATCACCTTTCTTGTTTGAAATTGTACCATCAATTTCAGGTTCAATTGGTGAATTGTTGCCAACATCTTCTAGGCGAAATTCAAGAAAAAGAGGCTGGAAATTAAAAAAAAAAAGAAGTTATGAAAAGGTAAAAAAATGATGATGAAAAAATTATAAGAAATGATATAAGGTTAATTATCTTAAGTGACAACACTCTAACCAACGATGGTACAAAGGAAACCTCCTCCAAATCAGAAGACGTCCTCTTCTTTGATCGATTCCAATGACGGTCTTGCCTGCTACTACCGCTTGCTAATGAATGGATTCCTTCTTGAATAGATCCGATCTACTGGATTTGAGTTCCTTCCTTTTCAATAGCCTTGATAGAATCGTGATAATTCAACATTTTAATTTTGACATCTTCTCCCATGGAAGTCATAGTTAAATATTTTGAAATTGTTGATGGCATCTTCTTTATTAGAGTCGGTAGTTTCGTCTCTTTGATGG
The DNA here is from genome assembly GCF_003713205.1 of Coffea eugenioides. Classification (NCBI taxonomy): domain Eukaryota; kingdom Viridiplantae; phylum Streptophyta; class Magnoliopsida; order Gentianales; family Rubiaceae; genus Coffea; species Coffea eugenioides. Next base: position 13,567 of record NW_020864519.1, read on the forward strand.
TCCGTTGAGAATCCTTTGAAGACTTATTTTTCGTAACAATACTTTTGAAGCGAATATTAGTAATTTTACCCTTCTGCAAGTTAGATATGGTAGGAATCGCGTCCAGTCTCTATAGCTTCATTGTGATGCATTAATTCATTGACAGAGGCAACCTTGCCTTTCTTTGATGATTGTTAAGGGATCTTAACTATGAATTTAAAAGATGTAGAAGGGACACAATTTGACCGTATTGACCACCAGGCATTGCAACCTTTTGTGATCAATAGATACTTTTTATGCATAAGTATAGTCATCCTAAATCGTGTCTATGCGCGAATTGAGGAATTTTTGAATTGTTTCACCCAAAGTATATGTGTGAGTAATCTCTTTCAAATTGTTTGGAATATCATGACAAAAACTGAAGTGTCTACTAAATCTACAGGGATTATATCTTTCAAAAATAAAGATATTATCCTTACGTAGAGTTAATTAGCAAGATCGTTGACTGATAAAGTAACTCGTAAGCCTTGATGATAAGGATCCGTCGTCAATCAACAGCTTTTCTTCATTTTCAGTCCAGCACAATTTGGAAAGCGTCAGGGGATTCACATCTTTGAAGATTTTCTCAATTTTTGATTTATCATAAACTATTGCCATTTTCTCACCAATAAATCTTGTCATGCGCGCGTGGTGACTGTTCACTTGGTTATTTTCATAATATACGTCAAAGTATTGGCCAATCAAACGTAGAAGTAATGGATTGGAAAAACAATCCCACATTCTCTAAGGTTAGAAACGTAGATGATCTCCCTCAATTTATGATATATGCTCGCAAGAACGGGAATTGCAAGACAAAATTTTTTCTTGTGGCCATCAAGTATGCGACCTTGAAGACACTGGGGCTAATGCGATTGACTTTCTTGTTTGGAAAAAGAAACTTGCAAATCCAACACGCTATGAATGTCGCAATATAGGTTTCCTTTCACAAGGACCCTAGGATATCCAATGTTTCAAAAGAGATGTTGAAATCCTTTATATCAGTAAGGTGATGAGACTCTACGCTTCCAGAAGGGCTGTATGTCAGTTTTGGTTTAAATGTGATCTTTTTTCTATTCTCCCTGTTCGGAGGAGCCTTATATTTAGCCTCTCTTTTGAACCATAAATTGATCCAATCTTTCATCCATACTCCTTAGTCATTTGTCCAAAGGTGGTAGTAAGCGAAAAAGAGATGCTTGCAACTCTCAGGAAGAAATGACTTTCCTTCCTTGTCAGAAGTGAGAAGCTCCTTTGCTGAAGGGACAACTTCATCAAAAAATGAGCCATCAATTGAAAGACCACTAAGTTGATAAAAGTCCCAAAATGTGATGGACAACTCTCCAATGGGCGTATGGAGTGTATTTGTTGAGGGACATCAATATTTGAAGAAAGTTTGCAAGATATTTTCACAACGGCCGTAGGAGAATCTCGACGCATAGACAGCTTCAAATATGCAGGCACGTGTGAGCACCTCTTTATGCCTTCTAAGGATGTCCTCGACTCATTCCCAATAGTGAGAAGTGAAGTATGCCTCACCAAAGAAGGACGAAGGAATCTTTCATGTAATTTTTTCAATATTGAAGCCCACAAACGGAAGTGTGAATTTGGCTATTTCTGGATCTCCATTGCGAAGCGATGAATTTAACACAACCATTTCCCCCACTTGACATAGTGGAGAAAGTCAATGGTGCTACAACTTCCTTAGTCCACTTGCTGGTCCAATTTTCAAGGTGAAAGCACCCCTCAAGGGGTATAAAAGACTTAGTGAAGGTGTCGATTGCTGGCTTATTAACGTATAATGACAAACTCTTCGATTGAGATTCGTCCCTCTCATTTGCCAATGAAATATATGGCAATGGCGTAGCATAGTCCTTAATTTGCACAGTTGTTGAAAATTTGTAAAACAAAATATTAGATGATGAAGGGAAATTCTTACAAAATTTTGGTAATTAAATTACCTAATTGGTTGTCTTTTCTCAAGTCCCCGAAATTGCTTAAAACTCCTCTTCAAGGGAGATTTTGGTTATCTACAAGGGAGTAAGTTAATAAAGTTGAAACATTGATATTGACTGGTATGAAAATTAAGATTGGACTTCTAGCCACAAGAAATTGCTTAGATATCATATTTGGTATTATTCTAATAGATGAATCAAACGACTAGGCTATCTTATAATATGTGGTGATGCAATTTTATAAGTTTAAAGCACATGACAAGTAGACATACAAATTGCAAGTACCAATCACATTCGAGACATCAAGGATGCATCAAAATGAATGCGCGAAATTCGTTGCCGAAGTTTCTTTTAACAATTAAGTACTGAAAAGTAAAGTCTTGGGTACCTAATAAACGGAAAATGGTATTGGCAGAATGCAAATAGTGGGTGGCACCAATTTAATAAAGGCAGCCATTAGATATCTTTTTTTTTTAAATTTAAAGCATGATTGTTCATAGTGCATCGTCAAATTTTCACCTTAAAGCATGACTGGCAACCATAATGTACTAATCAATTCTTGGTGGAAAGTTTCGTGCGAAACCAGCAAAGACAATGATTCGTATGGTACTTAGCATTTTGCATGGAAAATAAATATAGAGCGCCACGTGCATACCTCCAAATAATTCAAAAGTAGCTGAGCAAAGGTAATGACCGGCTTCACATTGTTTCCATTAATCAAAAGGACAACAAAATGGAGCGAATGGCAAATAATAAGTGGTGGTGGTAGCAACAAAGCAATTCTCAATAGCGGCAACTTGATGATAACAATTAAAAAGAAAGGAACAAAGCTCAGTTTTTAAAAGCTTTCATTGAAGAATTTACGGCCTTAGTCTTGACTATTTATAATAACTGCTCTTTTGTTGAGTCCAAGAAGAGTTTAAGTTCTCCAATTCAAAGGAATCCAAAAGATGAGTTCGAGGTTGATTACGAGTCCAACGGCAATCTGGCTTCAGGATTTCCAGCTTGGTTAATCAGTCTTGATTATGCATGTCTTGTAGATTCCTAATGAATTTCAAATACTACTTGGAATTCTCTGTGGCAATTGATCTCTCGTATGGGTCCTACACAAATCTTCTTAATTAAGGTGTCGGGTGTGATTTGTAGATGGATGCAAAAAAAAAATAATTCTTTATGGTACGGGATTGTGATTTATAATTTACTATTTAGACTCTTGATAAAAGGTTTGATCCTTCTATGACTTGATTTTACGAGCCGTAAAGAGACTAGCAGTTGAGGTTTTCAAATTGGTTTGGAATTCGAATTCATTGCCTACTTTAGCCATGGTCCAGAAAAGATGGAGTTTATAATAGATTGAATTAAGGGATTTTTCTTGTTCGGTTTGGAATATTAAACACTCATATTGTTTGCATTCCATGAAGCAAAGTTTGCTAGTTAATGTGAAACTCTAGAATGAGATCATTTGGTCACGAAAATTCATAGCACAAGTCCCGCTAAAGTGTACATGCATTTGATGATTAGGAGCGGTGGTGGAATTAAATGTTTTGTATGGCTATATTGCACGATTGAATCAAAACTCGTGACTATGAGGTCATATAAAGCTCGAAGTTCAAGTCTTTTCATAGACTTTAATTGAATATTGATGCTTAAATCTCGGCCTCATGCATTCATGTGAGAACCCATAAATTTTCTCATTTTCTAGGTTTTATTTTATTTAATTGCATGCTTTTCTGCATTTTCTTTATTAGGAAAATTTTTCAAATAATTTTTATGAGTAAATATAGTTTTTAGATGATTTTTCTAGTATCGGGTAGTTTTTGAGAAATTAAAAGCGTATACCGGATGTGGGACCCGCTAGTGCGAAAAGTTCGGAAAAATTCGGCCAGTTAGGTTAAGTTTTGGATACTGGGTTTAATTTATCGGGTGTTAAGAGATAACTTGAGGTTACTAAATGGATTGGTGTGAGAGGACAAAAGGATAGCCATGTATTAATTATAGTGACAAGTGTCACTTGGAGACTTGTTCTTACTTTTTGACTACTATTCACCCTTTTACCATTTTACTAAATAAACCAAAAATTGGTCAAAAATCCTCTTCATTTCAAGCTATTGTGGCCGGCTCTCTTCAAGCAACAAGGAAGGAAAACCTCTCCAAATTTCTAGCTCTAATCTTGTCCAATCTTTCAATTCCACCGTTTAATCTTGTATTTGTTCCATAAAACCCCTCCACTTAGTGATTGTGAGATGATTGGTGAAGTTGTTTGGAAGGCTTAGGTGGTTAGTTGCTTCCTTTCTTGCTTTACAAGGTGAGTAGCTAAGGGACTTCTCTTTTCTTTCCAATAATGCTTAATTAGTGACCTATGTGAGTTGAAGTGATGATATTAGGTGTTATTTCATGATTTTAGTGAGATTGATGACATTTTTCTATTTAATCATGAATTTTCTATTTTCATATGATTATTATGGTGTGGCTTGGTATGATGGTTGGAAATGATCTTAAATGAAGCTAGAGGGTGTAAGTTGTGGCTAATTGCGGAAAATTTCCGCATTGAAAGGAAATTCTGGAATTTAGGGTTTCAATTCAACCCATTCTGCCCGGTACTGTTTCTCATAGTTACAGGCTGAATTAGCCTTGGGTTAAAACATGAAAGTTGTAGGGAATGATATTTTATAGTTTCCTGAAAAATTTCAGGCCAATCGGAGCAACGTAACCTGTGAAAAGACTGAAATACCCCTGCTGCCCTGTTTCTGTCCGAACTTAGTAATCAGCTCTGGTAATTGGTTAATTTGATTGGGAATACTACTGATTTGGTTGTTGAGGTCTTCTTAAGAAATATAGCCTGTATCTTAGATTTCGGATGGCTTTGGAATCACTTGAATTGGACTTAGGTAGCCTGACTTATGATGATTTAACCAGAATGCGGTTTATTAACCTGTTTTTGCGGTTCTGGTTTGGTATATTGATCTTTTGACCTAGTTTCACTACAAACTGGACTGAGTGGCCTTCTTCAACATTGTAGCCCTTTCTGTTAGCTTCGAAACGGTGTATATTTTACATCCATCCGATAATTGTAGTGTCGGTTGTGGCCAATACGCTTAATGACGGCAAAACTATTTTTAGGTCTTAGAGCTTAACTTGCATTTCCGGATTTTCCTTAGCTTACTTTAGTACTTATACGTCCTAATGAAGCCTTATTTTCGGTAGTATGTGGAAATTGGTTTATAACTTGTAATCGAATCTTATTGTGCCTATTTGAATATTTTAGGGCGTGACGGTGATTAAAGACGCTCGTGGGGCGGAAGTTTATGAAATTTCATTTGCTTGCTTGGTGAGTATACTACTCACTTGCTTGTTATTATATGGCTTTGTTATACTTGAACGTGATGCCTTGAATGCTTATGTGCACCGTTGAAACTGATTAAAGTGAGGGTGTACTTGATCGCTCTCACTCTTTTGTTTTATATGACTGTTTACTGTATAATTGAGTGATACATGCAAATACTTGATTTGGTGTCGTTTGGACGAGTATCCAACGGCCATTACTGTTACTACTGAAGCAACCCATTGGTAGTCGATTGGATCGAGCCGGCGAGGGCTTGGTCGTGAAAATTGACAAGCCATGGGGACTGTTATATGGAATCTTGTAGTATGAGACTCTCGATTCCGGTATACTCGAGTATTACCAAATTTACACTGTTTGGAGTTCGGGCCCGGTAGGGGTATGTTGGGTGAACGGAATGGAAGTAAAGTGGAGCCTACGGTTGATTACTTTGTAAACATTGACGGAGGATCAATGAAGTCCGATCAAGTATACAAGCGAGGAAAGGGGCTCTTGAGAGCCGTCCGTATCCTTTTACCCGTTTTGTTAATGTGTGATCTTGGTTTACTTCTTTATTGAACGCTTTATGCCTATATGAAATTGGTTGCTTGAGTGATAGTATCTTGTTGGACGTAAGCTCACTCTATTCCTTTTGTTTTCCTTACAGGAATATAAACACTTTTGGAAAGTCCATGAATGTTGGTTGCCGAGTTGAGCTTATGTGAATGAAATTTTGAATAGCTCCTTTTGAGCAAACTCTAAGCGCATTTTGATCCAACCAAAAATGTTGAGTTGTAATTTGCAAACCGTACTTGTATAAACTTGTTGGACAACTTGGGTATGCCCTTTTGGGTATGTAAATGCTAAATTTCAAGATGTATATGTTTGATTGATGCTTGGTTGGATTCTGACGTGTCGGTTACTATTCATGGCCGACTCCGTTTTCATTTTTTATTTATTTTGAAATTTTGACTTGTTTAAGCGCGCTTGTATGCTCCGGAACGTTTAGACCGCATTGAACTGTCCCGTTAGTCCTGGCGAGAGCTGGGCAGGCAGTCCGCTAACCCCTTTGGTTCGCCTTAGGGGAAGGTGGGGCTGTCACAATTCAAATCAAATTGAAAAAAAAAATGTCAAAGCTTGTCTGTTCAAGTCTTGCTTCAGTCTCTAGCATTCACGAACAAGTTTCGAGGGGGCATTTGTAGATAATAGAATTTTAATTAAATTCTAAAAATTACCGTTGGTCTATAAATTATTTTTATGGCTTATTTTTATTCAATTAAATATGGCCATATATCATGCACACTTGGAAGTTTGGCTACTCAGAAGCCAATCCTATCCCTCCACATATCAAGATGAGGTATTGCGGTCAATTAAAATTGTCGATATATCTCTGCCAATCAAATTGTGCCATGTCACATATCTCTATGACTCGGCAAAATTGTGGATAAATATCTAAGTAATTATTTCTTTAATAAAGGAATAATATTTAGAGTTATTTAATTCATCTAGATATCTTATATACTGCAATAATTTGTCCAATCAAATGGCGCCACATCATGTGTCCCTACAAGCCTGGCCAATCAAGAAACTACTCATTGATATTATATCTTTATTAATAAGTACAAAATGAAGAGATAATATTTAAATTGGCACAATCCTGATATAACTACATGTCTTGCAAGACAAGTAGAATGGTGTACATGTTTTCAACCTCTACCTCATACTACTATTATAAAAGAGGGGTCTCTTTACCAAATCAGGGGGGACATCCAGACACATCCCATATACTCAAGTCTATTTGAAGCCCCAAGCTACAAAGGCCTGCATCCTTAAGTTCTTCAAGTCTTCCATATGTTAAGATTTGAATCTTCAAGTATCTTCGAAGTTCTTCAAATATTCCATATCAAGATTTGAACGAATCAGTGGTTGATCCAAGAACAAGCTGCAAAGCCCTTGGATTAGCGTTTGAAGAGAAGAATCGAAGGAAACTCTCTACAAGCTTGAGAAAATGTCGAAGACTGTACTCACATATTTTCTTAAATTTATATATTGCATATTTTTCGTGTATTTTTCTTGCCTTTTTGTAGACTTGAAATTTTATCGCGTACAGTAATAAAGCCCATAACCAATGATTAATTGAAAAAGTTTCAAAGATAAAGTTACCATTCACAAGCCCTAAGTATTTATGAAATTTGGGGAAAGTGAAAGAGCTAAAGGAGAGAGCCCACAAAGTAATGATGAGAGAAATAGAGGTGACTACAACAGCAATGGAGGAGCGGCACCTGCAAGGCTCTGCAAGCGATCGGGACAGAGAGAGCCGCCTCTATTTCTTGCAACTTTGTGTTTGACCCGATTTTAATTTTTACCCACTTTAGATTCGCATGTAGACCCGTTTCTTAGGGTTTAGTTGTGTGGAATTGGAATTATAATTCTTTTGGTCCGGTAAAGAATTCAACTCATGGAATTGGACCCCCATAGAATTTAGATTCAATTCTAATTCTTGGAGTAGAGCAGAATCCAAACAACAGAATTGGAATTGGGACCCCAATTCCAATTCTAAACCCCAATTCCATGAGGAACCAAACATATCCTTAATTCCCAAATTCCCTATTCCAATTGCCCGTAATTGTAATTCTCACGCCGAAAAGACAATAATGCCCAAGATGGTGTGTTGGTGAAATTAAACAAATTGGATAGAAAGGTCACTCCATAAATATTACAAAAACCTGTCGGCTTAATAAATAATTGTCGGGTCTGGCGAGTTAGAGGTTCAACTGCCTGGGTCAATCGATTCCGAACAAGTAACCTGCAACTCCGATCCAATTACAGAACCAGCTCGATTTTATAGCCGATTCGCCGGTTTAACCGGTTCAACCATTGGGTCAGGCCAAATTTAATAACTATGGTATCCGAATCTACACCCGACCAATTACATAGCGCCCAGGTAGAGTGGGCCTAACCGATGCCCAGGACGGTAACAACTAGGACTCAAGCCAAAGACTTTGGAGTAAAGACCCCGAGTAGAAACCAGCCGAGCTATCCCAACACGAACTCCTTGGCTTTTTTATTACTTATGTAGAAAAAATTACAAATGACTAGGAACTGAATAAAAAATTTTCTTTTCAAAGTATCCAAGTATAGGTATTTCCCTTAAGCCAAAGGTAGCCTTGCCAGCATTGCAACTGCATTTGATCCTAAACAACTTATCTACTTGATCCTTTGTCAGTCATTCCGGATACCAAGGATTCTTTATATGAGAAGTTGAAAACATTAAACAAAAGTAACAAAACACGAGTTTATTATTTTCTGCAGACCTTAACAATTTAACTGCTGATGCATTGCTTAGTAACCAAATAAAGTAATATCAATCTAATTAGAGCCGCTAGCATATATGCTATTAATATGGTAAACATCAATTCTAACAACTTTTGTCAATCAGAACACATCAAATGCTAAATATAAGTTACTTTTGTCAATCAAAACTGAGGTTGTCATAAACTTTCAATTAGGCTGCGTACTGAATAAATGGATAGTATTAGCAGATATGCACTGAATAATTTAATTTAGTGTAACTATTTGTTGGGCTCTGTAACCCATGACTTTTAAACCCATTCAGTCTTGAGTCGCAGAAAATGAACCGCGTGATAGCCCTGTTCACCACCAATGCCATTTTGATTGTTTGGAAAAATAACAATGGTCGTCTTAAATTTTGAAACATTATTATTCAACTATGCTTGTTTTCTCTAATTATAGTTTGCGAGACATGGATTGGTCTTACGGATGACATAAATATTAGTGTCTTTCATGGTATGAACATCAACCTGTTTTCCCCTACCCCCACTCCCCGCCCAAAAAAAAAAAGGCAAAACTCATAATTCTACATGAGGCATTTTTCTCATATCATTAGTTACTTCCTCCTCATCCTGAATCTTGAGACTAGCTTAGCGCTAGGTGCAAGGTTGGTTCCCTTGGGTTTGTCTCCAGATTATGGGCGTGCTCCACAATCGAACCAGTAAAAGCCTGCATGCCATTAACAAATCGACATCAAGAATTAAATTACATCATCATTTAACATATAGCAGATGCATGAAAAACCATCACCCCATGGATACATGCCTTGCTTTGGTACTTGGTTTTGTTGTCTCAACAAAACCCTGTAGGGAAAGAAAAGAAGCACATATTAACTACAAGAAACCCACAAAACAAAGAATCACAAAGGTGAACTCTCTCCTCGGCAAGTCAACAGCAAATAAGATGCACCACCAAAAATTTTCATCAAAGGGTGACAAGGAACAATAATGGTACCACATCCTTTATTTCAGGAAGCTCTAAAGCTTTGAGGTCCACCATGTGATGAATCATCTGAAAGAAGGAAATGGCAAGAGGAGCTTAGCAACAAAGATGAATTGAAAATATTATTATCAGGAGTACAAGTCTACAAATAGCAGTTGGCAATCCAGAGGATCACAAGGATAACAAACGGACAGAAAATACTCAGAATCTACGCTTGTGAGAAGATGTAGAATAATGCAAAGTGAATTAAATTATTTAGTAAAACATAGTTGAGTGTAAACCCAGACCCATACTCAAGAGACATACCCTTTGATAATCTTGTAATTCAAACAACACATATGCACAAAACACACCTTGATGCACAGATATCACCTTTGAACCATACACTTGTATATCACAGTTGCAAATTGTCAAAAACAAAAACTCACACATCCCATTAAATTTTGTCTAGCAAGAACATTGCAATGACGAAAATAAAAAATAGACATGTTTGTCTACTTGTGGGCTTGAGAGCATGGTTCAAAGTTGCGGTCGTGGTTGAGGTTGCGGGCTGGATCGTTCCACATCGGTCGCGGTCTCAATGAGATCCAAAATTTTGAAATATTTAATATTCTAAAAATTGTAAAAAAAGTGATAAAGAAAATAATTAAAAAATTAGTAAAAATAATAAAAATTCGAGTCAACTCGAGGTGACTCGGAGTAATTCGGTGTGACTCGATCGTTTCAACCCTTCACGGTGACGTCTCGGCGAGTCAAATATGATGAGAACATGAAGATTTGGATTCCCTTCAAATTCAAGGAAATTCAATTGATGGTTGATGGTGCAATCGGGTTCAAGAATCATTGAAGATTTGTCATGCTTATTTCTTGTTATTTATTTAAGTAAGTTTCCAGCAATACTTGTTAGTTAGTCTTGAGTTATTAAGGGAAATAAAGGCTAAGGTCATGTTGACCATAGTTAAGCCAATTGAGTCAGTTAGTTTCTTATTCTAATTGAATTATAGTTTTAGGAAAGTAGTTAATTGTTTCCAAATTTATTTAAGAAGTTGTGTCAAGTCAAATAAGGAAGTTCGTATTATTTCCAATTTAGATAAGGGTTTTGAGTCTTGTAAGGTTATAAATAGCCAACTTTATTTAACTATTGAGGACATGATATTGAAGATGAATTAATAAAAAGAGAGTTGTCTCCTTTTATGGAGTTCCTTGATGGAACTTGAGTTTCTTCTTGAACTGTATCAAGTATTTAGCTTGGATACTTGTGGTGTTCAAGGCAAGATGATTACATCATCTTGTTCTTTCAAGCCAATAGCCAATCCACTAGGTTTCTAGAGACGGGTTCTCTTTAGGTCTAGTAAGGTAGTTATTGTTCCTTAACCAATAACCAATCCACTAGGTTTCTAGAGAAGGGTTCTTTTTAGGTCTAGCAAGGTAGTTATTGTTCCATAACCTGATCAAGATAGATCCTTCCGCTGCCTGATCGACTTGGTTCTTCAAGACAGGTTCTTGCTGGGTCGAGTTCGTATCAAAATATCTCCGAATCGTATCGCCCTGATATCGTATCGGGAGGGCCCGAAACGGTGACAACTCGGCCGAGTCTTTGAACCATGCTTGAAAGAGAGAGAGAGAGAGAGAGAGGACATGGTTCCTTCCAACTAATGCTTTGGATGGTCTTCCTAGAATGATCTGTGAAGTGACTTCACTACACGAAACTACGTGTAGACAATGAAATTTTAATTAAATTCTAAAAATTACCATTGGTTTATAAATTATTTTTATGGCTTATTTTTATCCAATTGGATATTGCCATATGTCATGTACACTTGAAAAAATTGATTATTAAATGGCCAATTATATTTCGTCACGTGTCAAGTTGAAGTGTTCCAAATTAATTCAATTGCAAGGATATCTCCATCAACCAAATCATATCATGTCACATGTCTATATGACTTGACAGAATTTTGGATATATACTTAAATAATTATTTCTTATTAAAGAGATAATATTTAGAGTTGTTTAATCAATATATATTTCTTATATACTGCAATAGTTTGTTCAGTCAAACGGCGCCACGTCACGTGTCCCCACGAGTTTGGCCAATCGAGAAATTACTTATCTCTTTATTAATAAATATAAAATGAAGAGATAATATTTAACTGGTACAGTCGTAATATGACTGCACGTCTTGCAAGACAAGTAGAGTGGTATACATGTTTTCAACCTTTACCTCATACTACAACTATAAATAGGAGTCTCTCTACCAGGTCAAGGGACACACCAAGAGGTATCTCATACGCACAAGTATTGAAACTCCAAGTTACGAATGTCTGGGTCTTCAAACTCTTCAAGTCTTCCATATATCAAGGCTTGAGCCTTCAAATATTTTCAAGTTCTTCAAATCTTCCATATCAAGATTTGAAAGAGTCGGTGGTTGATCCAAGAACAAGCTGTGAAACCCTTGGATTGGCGTTCAAGGAGAAGAATCGAAAGAAACTCTCTATAAGTTCGAGAAAATCCTAGAGATTGTACTCACATATTTTCCTAAATTTATATATTACATATATGCCGTGTATTTCTTTTTTCTTGTCGCTTTGCAGACTTGAAATTTTAATCGCGTACAAATTTTTGGCACACCCGGTGGGACCATCTCTGTCTTCCATCTCTTATTTTCGAATATTCAACTATATATATCACCAATGGTACCAAAGAGCAACAAGACCATGATTGCACGTTCCAAGGCTACTAACGCTAAACTTGTACAGGAAACTGCACTTGTTGCCACCAATACTCGTGCTATTGGTCCTGTGACAAGGAGTATGACGAGAACTTCCACCCAAAATAGCATGGAAGCTCCATCGGCGTCAACTCCGATCTTTGGTTCAACATCACCAATGAGCTATTCTTCCACGGTGGGGATCAAAGACGTTCCTGTCTCGATTGAGAAGGCTCTTGCATGCTCGAATTTGAATCCGGATCCAAATTTTCTAAGAATGATGATGATTCATCAAGCATTGGATCAGTCTCTTCACATGAAACTCTTCAATCAAGGTTTTCTATTGAAGATTCTGCTACTTCTTCTGCTGCAATGCCTGCTATGATGACAAACACTTTAAGTCTTGAAGAACAAGTTTCGAACGTGTCCAAGATGATGGAGACCATGATGAAACACATCAAGGACTAAGATGCTCTTATCGCTCAACTGCTCACTCAGAAAAATCACGCTCCTGAAGGAAGCCACATGAATTCGAAGGAACACCAAGAGCGTGAAATTCCCTCATCTAAAGGCAAGGACAAGATGAAGGAAGTATATGTGACTGCCGAGGGAACTATCCCCGTAGAACAACTAAAGAAACTTGTAGAAGATGTGATTAAAGACAAAAAGGAGGGTGTCTCAAAATCAAGATTCACTTACTCCAAACCTTACACTGCTAGAATTGACAGCCTAGCAATGCATGTTGGATATCAACCGTCTAAGTTTCAACAGTTTGATGGAAAAGACAGTCCAAAATAACATGTGGCCCATTTCATCGAGACCTGCAATAATGCTGGAACCTATGGTGACCTGCTAGTCAAATAGTTTATTCGGTCCTTGAAGGATAATGCATTTGATTGGTACACCGATCTCACACCGGGGTCCATTGACAGTTGGGAACAGTTGGAGCAAGAGTTCTTGAATCGCTTCTACAGCACTAGAAGAACTGTTAGTATGTTGAAATTGACTAATACTCGTCAATGGAAGGATGAACATGTGGTCAACTATATCGATAGATGGAGAAGTCTGAGTCTTAACTGGAAAGATAGACTGTCTGAACCCTCTGCCATAGAAATGTGTATCCGAGAAATACATTGGAACTTAAGTTACATTCTACAAGATATACGTCCAAACACATTTGAAGAATTAGCTACTCGTGCTCATGATATGCAATTAAGTATCACGGCCAATACAACTGATGGACTGCCTATTCAAACTCCGCGAGTGCAACCGTCTCGTCAAAATAATGAAAGACAAGAAAATAAAAAAGGAGGCAAGCTTCCTTCAAAACTCAGTAATAAAGAGTCCATAGCAATAAACACGGCTCTCATGAAGATTGCTACCGAGGTGAGTTGAAAGGTCACCGAAAAGTTAGACTCCTTCCAAAATAAGTCGATAAGAAAACCCACTCTAAAAGAAATGCAAGAAAAGGAATACCCCTTCCTTGAATCTGATTTACAGGGGATGTTTGATGACTTTTTCAAGGAGAAACTCATTGAACTTTTTGACATGAAATTCCCAGAGGAAGCCGGTCAAGTCAATGATCTAAATTATTGTTGTTATCATCGCCTAATTGGCCACTCTCTCACTAAATGTTTTGTCTTTAAAAATAAAATTATGGAATTAGTCCGTCAGGGAAAAATTCTTCTCGAGGAGGATAAAGTATCGGCAAATCAAACAACAATAATGTTTGGATCTGTGTGTTGTCCGATAGAAGTTCTATCCACATCAAGTAATGCTTTGTCTGTAAAAAGGGAGTTTGAAAAATCTTCAATTGAAAATATTATTGAAGATGATAATGAAGGATGGACTTTAGTCACTCGAAAGGGGGCTCGCAAGCCAAAGATAAAGAAGTATATCTTTTCAAAAACCATTCGTTCGACAAAAGTTACAGTGACAACGAAACAACGAAGTGCAATAAAAAAACAAAAGGGAGTGGTCACGACACCAATTCCCTCAAATCTTCAACTCCTTCGAGAGGTTTGACAACCTGTGACACTGAGAGAATTTATGCCCAAGGGGTATTTAAGTGATGATGATGATAATTCTACTTCTTGTAATGTCGTCAAAGTTGAAAATCCTCAAGTCGTACAAATTAGCACTGAATTTGAGAAAAAAACTCAAAATCAATGATAAATTAGCCTCATGATCCAAGAATTTAACCAAGGGGGGCAAAGAGCAATTGTCCTCATAAGACTTAAATTGATCATTGGTGAGTTATTTTCAAGTGCGTTATTTCATATTATTGACGCCAAAATCTCTTATAACATGCTCTTGGGAAGACCCTAGATTCATGAGAATGAAATTATACCATTTACTCTTCATCAATGTTTCAAATATTGTCGAGACGGTATTGTTAAGAAAGTTACTGCATATGATAAACCTTTCATTGAGGTTGAGACTCACTTTGCCGACGCCAAATTTTATCTTCAAAAAGAAGCAAAAAGAAAAGAATCAGCAAGGGAAGAAATTTCAGATTTCAAAGTGCCTATTTTGCGTTATATTCCAAAATCAAAGAGAGAAGAAGGTCAGTCTTCTTTTATCAGAAATGACGCATTAAATATTTCGCTCACCAAAATAGAGTCTGTTAAAAGTGAGAAAGTGAACTTGTAAGGGTTTGTCCGTCCCAAAAAAGAACCTGCAGTGGAATATTACTCAGTACCAACTAATCGGACTCAGAAAGATTTTTGATCCAAACGCATATAGACTTCTTGCTAAGGCGGGTTATAACCCAAATGAGAAAAATACTTTGGGCAAACTACCTCCTAAATTGACTGGCGAGAAGACTCATGGATTGACACCTACGCAGAAAATATTGAAAGAAAGAGACTATAATGTTGAAAGTTCATCGATAGGTCTTGGTTATCAACCGCCTTCTCCTGTTCGTATAATGATCAAAAGGGCAAATTGTAACTATGTCAACGAAGAAATGGAGGTCACAAGTCGAAAGAGATCTGTTTTCGATAGATTGGGAAATAAGTCAAAACGTACTTCTGTATTTGATAGATTTGGCCCACAATTGAAGAATTTAAAATCGCCCATCTATGAGAGATTAGGCAGCAAAAAACAAGAGTACCAAGTTGTTAAGGAAGAAAATCTTACTCCAATGAAGAAGAATGGTCCGAGAAAACGAGTTTCTAATTTCTTTATCCATTATGGAAACTTGTTTAACGTAAGGATCGAAACCGTCTTTGAAGAATAGGGTCAAGAAAGTATTGCTTCTTGCCATCATATTACAATCAGTGATCCTGAAGAAGAAGAAAAAGATGCGGATGACGCTTCCTCTGAATTTGAACAAGAAGTAAAAAATACAGTCGATATGTTAAAAGAGATTTACTTTGGCACAAGCGACGACCTAATTTACATAAGTTCTTATATGACTCCTGAAGAAAAGAAAGAGTATGTTGATTTGCTGCTCGAATTCAAAGATGTCTTTGCCTGAAATTACTCAGAAATGTCTGGTTTGGATCCAAAGATCGTTGTTCATAATTTGTCTGTTAAGCGAGAAACAAAACCTGTCAAGCAAACTCAAAAACGCTTTCGACCCGAATTAATTTTTTTGATAGAAAATGAGATAAATAGATTAATTGACACTGGATTCATACGAGAAGTGAAATATCCAACATAAATTTCAAGTATCGTCCCTGTGAAGAAGAAGAATGGGCAAATTTGAATTTGTGTTGATTTTCGAGACTTCAATGAAACTTGCCCGAAAGACGATTTTTCACTCCATATCACAGAATTGACAGTAGATGCTACAACAGGACATGAAACACTATCTTTTCTTGAAATATCTTCTGACTACAATCAAATACGCATGGCAGCCGAAGATGAGAAGCTCAGTGCTTTTCGCACTCCCAAGAAAATTTATTGCTATAAAGTGATACCGTTTGGCTTGAAAAATGTTGGAGTGACATATCAAAGGGTAATGCAAAGAATTTTTGATGATATGCTCCATAGAAATATGGAGTGCTATATTGACGATCTTGTGGTGAAATCAAAGAAGCGGGAAGATCATATTCAAGACCTTCGAAGAGTTTTTCAACGCCTTCAAAGATATCAACTGAAGATGAACCCTTTGAAGTATGTATTCGGAGTCACTTATGGCAAGTTTCTCGGTTTCATCGTTCATCAACGGGGAATAAAGGTTGATCAATCTAAAATTGATGCCATTAACGAACATGCTTGAACAGCGAAAATATCCATAAATTGAAGAAGCTTTCAAGGAAAATGGCTTACTCCGGAAGGTTTATCTCTAATTTGGCCGGCGATGCCAACTTCAGTCGATTGATAAAGGGTACCCTTTGAGTGGATGAGCGTGTGTAGAAATTGTTATCTATTCTCAAGATATTATGAACGCAGTATAAATGATCCCTATGATATAATAGAGAAGACACATTGGATCCTCTGTGGGGGGCCGCTTCCGATCGGTTGGGGTCTTACTTATTCAGGAAAATCATGAAAGTAAGGAGAATACGCTGTATTACTTGAGTCAGATGATGACATCTAACGAATTGAATTATTCACCCATCGAGAACTTGTGTTTGGCTCTTATATTTGCCATTCAGAAGTTGAAGCATTATTTTCAAGCACATACTGTCCGACTCATATCCAAATCTAATCCCATTAAATATGTCATGGCAAAACTTGTACTGTCTGACTGACTTGCGAGATGGTACCTCCAATTTCAACAATTCGAAATTATTTATGTACTTGCGAAGGCTGTCAAAGGACAGGTATTGGCAGACTTTCTAGTTGATCATCCCATGCCTGCCGAGTGAGAGTTGACTGATGAACTCCCCGATGAGAAAGTATTTATGGTCGAATCTCCATGGTTAATGTATTTCGATGGGCCTGTTCACCGGGATGGAGATGGTACGGGAGTCGTCTTTTATACCCCTTAAGCAGACAAATTACCGTATTCTTTCACTTTAACACGTCGGTGTTCAAATAATGTGGTCGAATATCAGGCGTTAATTTTCGGTTTTGAAACGACTGTAGACATGAAGCAGTTGCATCTTAGGATCTATGGTGATTCCAAATTAGTGGTAAATCAACTTTTGGATATTTATGATGTCAAGAAACCTGAATTTGATTCCATATTATAAGTATGCAAGACAACTCATGAGATATTTAGACAATGTCACTATAGAACATATCTCTCGAAAATTCAACCAACAAGCTGACTCTTTGGCAAGATTGGCATCCATGATCACTCTACCTTCTCATCAAAATCAAATTTTAATATGTCAAAATTGGGTCATACCTCCGATGTTCGATGAAGAAGATAATGGTGGAGAAGAAAATGCTTATCATATTTTTGTCCATGAGATTGAAAAGGAGGATTAGCGTCATCTCATCATTGATTACCTTAATCATGGAAGGTTACCAGAAGATCCGAAGAAAAGAGTTGATATACGCCCATGAGCGCCACGTTTCATTTATTATAAAGGGACGCTTTATCGAAGATCGTTTGATGGAATATTCCTACGTTGTCTAGGAGAGGACGAAACTATGCAAGCAATGGAGGAAACTCACTCTGGGATATGTGGTGCTCATCAATCTGGCCCTAAATTACACTTTCGCATCAAACGAATGGAATATTACTAGCCAACGATGGTAAAAGACTGCATTGATTTTGCTAGAAGATGTCAGCCTTGTCAATTTCATGGTAATTTCATTCATCAACCTCCTGAACCATTGCACCCAACTGTGACTTCTTGGCTATTTGATGCTTGGGGTTTGGATATAGTTGGACCACTTCCAAAATCTTCTAGTAGGCACATTTTTATTTTGGCAGCGACAGATTACTTCTCAAAGTGGGTTGAAACAGTTCCTCTAAGAGAGGTCAAAAAGGAGAATGTAGTAGATTTCATTCATTTGCACATCATTGATCGGTATGGAGTCCCACGTTATATAATCACCGATAATGGTAAACCTTTTTGCAATATAGCAATGAATAAGTTTTGCAAAAAGTTTCATTTCAAACAATACAACTCTTCCATGTACTATACTGCTGCAAATGGATTCGTTGAAGCATTCAACAAGACATTATGTAATCTGTTGAAGAAAATCGTGGATAAATCGAAAAAGGATTGGCATATTCGAATTGGAGAAACTCTTTGGGCATACCGAACTACTTTTCAAATTCCCACGCAAGCAACCCCATACGCGCTTATTTACGATGTTGAAACTGTTCTTCCACTTGAGTGTCAAATACCTTCGCTAAAAATTGCGATTCAAGAAGGGCTCAGTGAAAAAGATAATGTTCGTTTTCGTCTTGAGGAGTTAGAAACACTCGACGAAAAGAGATTGAAACTCAACAACGGATTGAGTGCTATCAAGCTTGCCTTTCAAAAGCATTCAATAAGCATGTTCGACCTCGCTCTTTCCAAATTGAAGAGTTAGTACTCATTGTTCGAAGACCGATCATCCTCACTCATGGTGGACAAAGGAAGTTTACTCCTAAGTGGGATGGTCCATATGTTGTCCGAAAAGTATATATACAAATGGTTCATATAAATTAGTTGCTGATGATAGATTAAGGGTCGACCCCATCAACGGCAAATATCTAAAAGGTACTATGCATAATCAGAACCGCATGTTGCTCCTGGCCCGCATGAGCTAAAACTGTGGATGGCAACCACCAATAGTATAGTATATGGTTAAACTGCTGAAACACTCCACCAAGTCTAAGGTGGTAAACAAATAGATACTCCTGACCTGCATGAGCTTAAAATGTGAATGGCAGGAACTACGTGTGACTTGATTCCCTTTTTGGGATACGTAGGCAGTTTGGAAGGCAACTTCTAAGTTCAGTTACACCACTCCAAACCAAATCTTTTCCCTTTTTCTTTTTTTTTTCTTCTTCTTCTTGAAAAAAAATCTTCTCTTTCTTAAAAAATAAAATGCTACATTTGAGTTCTTTTATCTTAAAAAAAAACTTGAAGATAAGGAACAAAAAGCATTTTACCATTTATAGAAAATTTCATTACATGAAAAAAAATGAAGAAAAAAATTCAGAAAAAAAAACATGGTGAAAAGTCTAAATGTCAAATTTGTAGTCCACTACAGCTATTTTACATGATTCAAGTGCAAACTTCATGTCTTCAAGTTCCTTCACTGCGTCATCAGTCAAGATGCTAGCATTTTCAATAGAAGAGAGCTCATTATGTGCTCGATTTATCTCAGTCTGGATCTCTTTAAAGGTTTCATGCTTTTGATTGATGGTTGAACTGATTTCCATGCCTTGTTTCTCCAATCAATAAGTTCCTGTTGCAGAACTTTCTTCCTATATTCAATAGATTGCAACTTTTCTTCCAAATTTTGCAAATGACAAGTTAGTTCTTCATTTGCCTTGGGTCTTCCGAGTTAGGCGGTCACTTTTGGAACGGAGTTTTGCATGTATTTCTCTTACTCATCTTTTTCCATGATGAAGATGCCAAAATATCGTACGTCTCTGATTTGGCAAACAATTCTATCAAGTAGTCTTTTAAAGGGAGATCATTGGCGGTATCCGTCCTTGTGATTTCTGCAATAATTTCCTCTGTACATTCTTTTAAAGAAGAGATTTGCTCAATGGAAGTATCAATAATCTATCCGCAAAAATCCATCCACAAACTCTGCAAGTACTTCCTTCAATGCGCCTGGATCAATTTTTAACCATGAAATTCTGAGACCAATGATACCTTAGGTCCTTTTCGGATCTCGTGCGAACTAGTCAACTCTTTCTTATGCATTGATAAGGTACCTCTATTGGGGGCAAGTTGTTTTGGAATGCTGATAACGATTTCGTCACTTATTTTGTTTGAAATTGTATCATCAGTTTCAAGTTCAGTTGGTGAATTGGTACCAACATTTTCTTGACGGAATTCAAGAAATGGGGGATGAAAAAAAGAAAAAAAGGGAAAAAGTTACAAGATTTTTAAAAAAAAGAGGAAAAAAAGAAAAAAAAAAGGTTACAAAAAAAAAGAAAAAAAAATGGAGAGATGATTACCTTAAGTGGTGACACTCCAACCGACTGTAGTGTAAAGGAAACCTCCTCCAAATCAGAAAATGTCCTCTTCTTCGATCGATTCCAATGGCGATCTTGACTATTACTGCCGCTTGCCAATGAATGGGTTTCTCCTTGGGTAGATTCGGTGCCCTGGACTTGAACTCCTTCCTTTTCAATAGTCTTGATAGAATCGTAATCATCTAACATTTCAATTTCAACGTTTTCTCCTATGGAAGTCATGGTTAAAGATTTTGGAATGGTGGATGGCGCCTTCTTTATTGGAGTCTCTAGATTCGTCTCTTTGAAAGCCCATTGAGAATTCTTTAAAAGCTTATTTTTTGTGACAACACTTTTCAGGCGAGTGTCTGTCATTTTGCCTTCCTAAAAGGTAGATTCAGTAAAACCTGTTACAGTCTCTATAGCTCTATTGTGATGTATCGGCTCATTGATAGAAGTAACCTTGCCCTTCTTCAATGACTGCTGGGGGATCTTAACCGTGAATTTAAAGGAAGTTGAAAAGACGCTATTTGACCGTGTTGACCACCAGGCATCATAGTCTTTGGTGATCAATGGATGCTTTCTATGCGTAGGTATAGTCATCGGATGAGAGGTAGCGGCGTCTGCATGCAAACTGAGGAATTCCATAATTGAATAGTCTCATTCAAAAGCATAAGTGTGAGTGATCTCTTTTAAGTTATTTGGAATATCCTGACAGAAGCCGAATTGTCTGCTAAACCTACAAGGATTATATTTTTCAATAATGAAAAATTGTCCTTATGTAGAGTTAAGTGGCAAGAACGTTGACTAATAAAGTAGATCATGAGCCTTGATGATAAGGATCCATCATCGATCAATACTTTTTCTTCATTTTCAGTCCAGCACAATTTGGAAAGTATCAAAGGATTCACTGTGACGCCCCACTTCTCCCAAGGGCGAACCCGAGGGTATCGGCGAGATGCCTGCCTAGCTCGCGCCAGGACTCGAAAATATGAAATAATAATAACTAAATAAACCAAAATAAGTACTATTCACACTATATACATCCTCAAAAGATCTCTATTTACGTCCTCAAAAGGAGTTATAGAGACTACTACAGAATTCTATGCTACTAACCAAGAGCAAAAATAGACCCGAAGACGGGTTCTTTATACAGATCACCAAAATAAAAGAAATATCTTAGTTGTCCAACCATTACAAACCAAACCTAACTACACTAGTGATAGTGCAAAAGGGTTCCCCCGCGTCGTCCCCTGTTAAGGAAAACAAAGGAAAAGGGGTAAGTTAAATGCTTAGTAAGTAAACGGGGGTAAAAGCGTAAATTTCACATTAAGATAAACAACTATTTCACAAAAATGTCAAGTCAAGTGCAAAAGTAACAATACAAATGAAGGATACAGGTTGGCTCCAAAGCCACGTCATTTGCCATGTGAGACCTCCTGCCAACCCTCCGTCAACCACACTTAAGGTCCGTAGAACTCCACTTGTACACCCACCTAACACCTTATCACCCTCACTGGCCAGTCACCTCACAAAATTGCTCGAGCGAATGAAATTGAGCTTGGTTCACAAGCTCGGTTCACAAACTTGGTTCACATTCTCGATGAACCGGATTCACAAACTTGGTGACCTCAAACTAGGTTGGACTGGTTTCGACCAAGCCCCAGCTGGCTCGAATAGTCCATCTAGGTCGGAAGATCGACTCCAACTCACAAACGTCACCCCGAGCTATAAGCTCAAGGGGTTCAAACCCAAAATAATTCATTTAGACATGTCATGTATAAATATGCATGTAAATTAGGGTTTAAGTCGAGTGCGATGAAATACACTCTCGCCTAGGTACCCTTTCATTTACCTCAAAACACATAAGCAAGTTATATACAAAAACGGCCTGAATACTTATTCAAAGAACAAAGATAGCAAAAGTACGAAAATCGCGTCGTGAAAGATAGCTAGTAGTCCCCACCGGCTCCGTCTAGCTCACCATCGTCTGAAATAGAAGATTGCATCACATTATATCACAAACGGCTACTAACATGCCTAAAACAAGCAAAACAGCAAAATTGGCACATGCATGTGCGGAATCGGCAAATGGAAATGGGTATAGTTGCTTTCCCAAACTGTTTTGATCATAAGTTGGGCTAGGAATGTCGGATTAAAGTGTATGAGATACCGTTGTGAAGCTAAGAGGAAGGGATACAATTTTCATGAAGACACCTTAATCTCGATCTGAATGGAAGTAGGTCGAAATCATGGAAAACAGTACCAGAAGTTTGCACTTTAGGGTGACGGACAGGGTCTGTTTGCCGGACCATAACTCACAGCTCGCAAATCCAAATCAAGAAATTCCAAAGGCGTTCGAAATCTATGTCATAATGCTAAAACTTTTATGTTTTGGCCAAAACCTGAATCAATACAGAGCAGGGTGAAAAATGGGTCCAAAGTTCCTTTCAGAACTGTCCAAATTCAAAGGCAGTTCTGACAACCGATCTTGTTTTGGTTATAACTGGAGCTAAGAAACTCGGATTTGGACGTAATTTATACTGTTTCGAAGCTAAAACCAAGATCTATATTTCTTATGAAGGTGTCAACACCCAGTTCGCACGTTATCCAGGCGAACCGAGCATGGTCAGAGGCTAAATCCAAAAGCGTAACACAATCCAGTGTTCAAAACAGGTGCAAGTGTTTTGGCTATAACTCGGGCTACACTGATCCGTTTGACCTGAAATTTTGTAGGCACATTAAAGACTTAAGAAGATACAACTTTCATGTTTTGAGAAACCTCTGAATCCTCATGTAGTATAAAGAAAAACAGAACCCAAGTTCGGATTTGTGGACTGCCCTGTTTCCAGTTTTGCTGGTTTCGAACGTCGCAAACGCATGGTCCGTTTCCAAGGTTTCCATGCAAGTCTTCCAACCACTTTCATACCAAATAAACACACATATACTAACTTCTAAATGACCTACAAATGGTCCGAAACTTTCACTCTAAGTCACTACAAAATTGCCAAAAACTAACCATAATCCCTAACCTAACTTTATTTGCATCAATAAACTTAATCTAACAACCTACTAACCAAACCCTAACTAACTAAACATTAGCCAAGCTAAACTAACCTAAGGAAGCCTAGGGTTTCATGGTCAAATCTGATTTTGCTAAAAGCTAACCATACAAGAACAAGTAATACATCAAAAATTCCATTTACAAGCCAACAACTAACCCAATCAATTTAATGAACCATGAAGCAAAACTCTAACCTTTCATAGTCTTGACCGAAATTTAGGCAACTATATCTCAACAAAATAAACCATGAAACTTCAATATAAACATCACATCCACCATACAAGTCCATAATCACAACAAAATACATCACTTCCATGGTTTCCAAAAATTAATCACCCAACTTAAACCTTCAAGAGAGATGATTTACCTTTCAAATAAGCTTTGTAGTTGATCAAACTTCAACAATCAAGTACCCAAGTTGTTCCCTTAAGCTCCAAAAGCAAGATGGAAGCTAGAAGTTGAAGAATTTTGAAGGAAATCTCTCCCCCTCTCTTGCTCTCTCTCTCGGCCTCTCTCTCTTTCTCTTTAGTTTTTGTTTTGTTGATTTCTTATGATTATCTTGCAAGTCTAAGGTAATAAATAAGTCAAAGACCATAGAAGATATTTATCACTTCCACCAATCAAATAAAAGCTTGGTTATTGCCTCCTAGCTCTTACAACCTTTACTTTCTCTTTCTCACTCCTTTTCCCTCAAACATTGATAATCTTTCAATTAACTCCATAAATGATAACTTAATCTAGTCTAAAGCACTTGATCACACTTAATCACTTCACTAATCACACTCCTATCTTAACCACCTATATTTAATCATACTTTATCCATAATAGAACCCACTAAACAACAACCTTTATAACATTGACAAAATTAGGGTTTTAAACCCAACTTAAGCTTTCTAATCTATGGGAACACTAGAGGGTTTACTAGTTGGAGGTTTTTCTAACTTTTAAACTTCCTTACCCCATATAAAAGAAATCGAATCCTATATTTACTTACTCCAAAACACACACTAGAATAGCTAACTTAACTACAACTCGATCTTGTGCTTAATACAAAAGCTAGGGTTTTAATCTTAACCCAAATTAGGATTTTCTCATTAACCCTAAAACCAAATTTTATCGCACAATAATTAATATAACCCCATTTCACACTTAAGAACTAACCGGGGTCTAACATTCACTTCTTTGAAGATTTTCTCGGCTTCTGATTTACCATAAAATATTGTCATTTTCTCACTGCTAAATCTCGTCATGCACACGTGGTGGCTACTCACTTGATTATTCTCATAATATACGTCAAAGTATTGGCCAATCCAAGCATAGACGTAATGGATTGGAAAAGTTACTCCACATTCTCCAAGGTTAGAGGCGTAGACGATCTCCCTCAACCCATGATATATGCTCGCAAGAACGGGAATCGCGAGGCAAAATTTCTTTCCTGTGGCCATTAGGCATGCAACCTTGAAGACACTTGGACGAATGGGATCAAACTTTTTGCTTGGCAGAAGAAACTTGCAAATCCAACATGCTATGAATGCCGCAATATAGGTTTCCTTTCTTAAAAATCTTGGGACATCCAATGTGTCAAAAGGGACGTTGAAGTCCTTTGTATCAGCAAGGTCATGCGGCTCTATGCTTCCAGAAGGGTTGTAGGATATTTTTGGCTTAGATATAGTCTTCCTTCTATTCGCCCTGTTCGGAGAAGCCCTATATCTAGCTTCTCCTTTGAACCAGAAGCGGATCCAGTCTTTCATCCATACTCCTTGGTCATTCGTCCAAAGGTGGTAATAAGCCGAAAAGAGATACCTGCAACTCTCGGGGAGAAGTGGCTTCCCTTTTTTGTCACGAGTGAGAAGTTCCTGCCCTGAAAGAACAACTTCATCAAAGAACGAGCCATCGATCAAAAGACCATCAAGTCGATAAAGGTCCCAAACTGTGATCGACAACTTCCCAATGGACGTATGGAGTGTATTTGTCAAGGGACACCAACATTTGAAGAAAACTCGCAAGATATTTTTACAGTGGTCGTAGGAGAATCTCGACGCGTAGACGGCTTCAAATATGCCAGCACGCGTGAGCACCTCTTTATGCCTTCCAAGGATGTCCTCAACCTATTCCCAATAATGAGAAGTGAAGCACACCTCGCCAAAGAAAGACGAAGGAATCTTTCATGTAGTTTTGTCAATATTAAATCCTACGAACGGAAGCGTGAATTTAGCTATTTCTAGATCTCCATTATGAAGTGATGAGTTTAATACGACCACTCCTTCTTCCCTCGACGTAGTGGAGAAAGTCGATGGTGCTACAACTTCTTTAGTCCACTTACTAGTCCAATCTTCAAGATGAAAGTATCCTTCAAGGGGTATAAAGGGCACAGCAAAGGCGTCGATTGCTGGCTTATTCATATGTAATGACAAACTTTTCGATTGAGGTCTTCCCCTCTCATCGGTCAGTGAAATATGTGGCAATGGCATGGTGTAGTCCTTAATTTGCATGCTTGCTGAAATTTTGTAAAAGAAGATGTTAGATGACGAAGGGAAATTCTTACAAAATTTTGGTAATTAAATTACCTAATTGGTTGCCCTTTTCTCAAGTCCCCGAAATTGTTTCAAACCCCACTTCAAGCACGATTTTGGTTATATACGAAGAAGCAAGTTAACAAAGTTTAGATTGAAATCATGTATGATAGGAATATTTGGGACGCAAAAGACCGGTACGAAAATTGAGATTAAATTTTCAGCCATGAGGAATAGCTCAAATATCATGCTTGGCGTTATTTTAGTAGATAAATCCAAAGGCTAGGCTGTCTTGTAACATGTCGGGGATACAAGTCTAAAGCACATGTTGAGTAGACAAACAATTTCCAAGAACTGATCATATTCAAAGCTTCTAATGATGAAGCATGTAAAAGCCTTGACCAAAACTTCTTGTAACAATTAAATGTTGCGAGTAAAAACAAAAACAAAAAAAGGGCTTGAAGTACCTGGCAAGCGAAAAGAAAGTATTTATTGGAGTACAACCAGCGGATGATGATTGTCCCTTGCGGCAA
Organism: Coffea eugenioides; assembly: GCF_003713205.1. Classification (NCBI taxonomy): domain Eukaryota; kingdom Viridiplantae; phylum Streptophyta; class Magnoliopsida; order Gentianales; family Rubiaceae; genus Coffea; species Coffea eugenioides. Next base: position 39,998 of record NW_020864519.1, read on the forward strand.
CGGCCGCTTGATGATGTAGCTGAAGAAAGAAATAAACTCGTTCAAGAGTTTGTGACCTAGACACGTCTATTTATGGGGGAAAGTTTGATGTGGATCCGAGCCAAAAAGAAAGTCCTCTTCCATACGAATTTGGAAGAAAGTTGATTCCCTGTTGGAATGACTTTATTGATCCGAAATCGATTTGTCAAAGGTCTCATGGACTACTTAGTAATAGCCGGCTAAGTAGTTTGATATGGCGAAGAATTCCAATTTGGCTTGGAATTGAGCAATCATAGCTGATGTACGAAAAGACTTGTGGGCCACGAGAGACTCATTTTGGAAATTGAAGTCATTGGCCTTGGAATATAGCCACGAGAGAATCATAGCTACTTCATTGGACTTGTAATATAGCCATGGTATAGATATTGCATGGAAAGGTTTTGGTCTTGGAAATTTAAACCATTGGCCCCACCAAGCTATGCATACATTTAATGTGTGGCAGTGATGAATTGGGAAGTCCTTAGCATGGCCATCCTATATCCATTCGAAAGCCACGGTCAGGTGATTTGTAAAACTTCAAGTTTTAGTCCATTTTCTTTAGAATTCCAATGGCATTCAGATCCAATTGAAGGAAAAAAAAATGTCGAAACTTGTCCGTTCAAATCTTGCTTCGGTCTTCAGCAATCACGAACAAGTTTCGAGGGGGCATTTGTAGACAATAGAATTTTAATTAAATTCTAAAAATTACCATTGGTCTATAAATTATTTTTATAGCTTATTTTTATCCAATTGGATATTGCCATATGTCATGTACACTAGGAAAAATTGGTTATTAAATGGCCAACTATATTTCGCCACGTGTCAAGTTGAGGTGTTCCAAATCAATTCAAATTGCAAGGATATCTCCACCAACCAAATCATATCATGTCACATGTCTATATGACTTGGCAGAATTTTGGATAGATACCTAAATACTTATTTCTTATTAAAGAGATAATATTTAGAGTTGTTTAATCCATATATATTTCTTATATACTGCAATAGCTTGTCCAGACAAACGACGCCACGTCACGTGTCCCCACGAGTTTGGCCAATCGAGGAATTACTTATCTCTTTATTAATAAATATAAAATGAAGAGATAATATTTAACTGGCACAGTCCTAATATGACTACACGTCTTGCAAGACAAGTAGAGTGGTATACATGTTTTCAACCTCTACCTCATACTACAACTATAAATAAGAGTCTCTCTACCAGGTCAGGGGACACACCAAGAGGCATCTCATACGCACAAGTATTGAAGCTCCAAGCTACGAAGGTCTGGGTCTTCAAGCTCTTCAAGTCTTTCATATATCAAGGCTTGAGCCTTCAAATATTTTCAAGTTCTTCAAATCTTCCATATCAAGATTTGAAGGAGTCGGTGGTTGATCCAAGAACAAGCTGCGAAACCCTTGGATTGGCATTCGAGGAGAAGAATCGAAGGAAGCTCTCTATAAGTTCGAGAAAATCCCAGAGATTGTACCCACATATTTTTCTAAATTTATATATTACATATTTGTCATGTATTTCTTTTTTCTTGTCGTTTTGCAGACTTGAAATTTTAATTTCTTTTTTCTTGTCGTTTTGCAGACTTGAAATTTTAATTGCGTACACTACTTAATCATGTACTTTCCTGGCAACTGGCAAGTAAATGAAACTTGGTGCAGTTTCCTCTGCCATTATATGTTCAATCCTAATATAAACAAATTAGAGTGTAATCGCTTAATACCCCCGCTTCATCATCCCTTTTATCTGTAGTGTGATCTAGATCATCCTCATCCTCTTTATTTTCATCATCCTTCTCTGTTTCTTCTTCTTCTTTTTCAAGTTCAACAATTCTGGAGAATATACGAGCATATTCATCATTTAATTTCCAGTTCTGGTAGTTTCAGCCTTTGATGAACTGGGAAAATCAGCTTTTGTTTCACATGAAAATATTCAAGGATTAACAAAAATTTGTCGACGTTATAATGCCAGTTGCAATCTGTGTTTTCAAACTCGGACCGGACCGGCCGGTCCGACCGGTTGAACCGGGAACCCGCCAAATGTTCGGTCCGAGTTGGTCATCAGAACCGGGAGATTCAAAACCCGGTCAACTCCGGTCAAAAACCGGGTTTGACCGGTACAGAACCTGAAAAACGGGTCCAACAGGAGATTTAGTAAAAAAGGTTCAAACTTTTTTAATATTATGTTTTGACCCCCTAAATTGTGAAAACTTATTAATATACCTCAAATATTTCATACTTTATAAATATTGTCCTAAAATTTGATGTTATTTTTCAATTAAATCCATAATTTTAATTCTAAACTTGTTAATGTTTATTAAATAATATAAATTGTTACTTGATTGTTCTAATTTCTTTGTATTTTCTTGTTAAATATATTTGAAACATCAAATATATATAAATATACTTTATTAATATCAATATGTTATTGGATATTTTATATACAATAATTTAATTTTTAAATAATTTTTATTTATGACGTCATTCGGTTCGACCCCTATCGACCCCCGGTCGAACCCATTGACCCCTGACCCCTGACCTCGGCCGAGTTGATATCCGGTCCGATTCTGAAAACATAGGTTGCAATACAATTTTTGTTTACCAAAAGTTAACTAACTTAAAAGACGGCAAAAACTTTTCATGAATGGGAAGCGCTTTGGGATGAAAACTAATTATGAAGGTTAAAATAGCGACAACATTCAAAAGAAGGAAAGGCAAATCTACACGGTTCTATAGCAGAATTGGCATTGAAAATGCTGCTAATCAGCATCTGTACCAAAGCTCCTAAAAGTAATTTGGACCTGGGACCTCATTCCGTTAAACTGGTATGATGATGAAGAAATTATCCATCACTCCCTCCATGACATTTTATATGGTTTGCTATGGCCAAAATCTCACAACTTTTTCTAAACAATGTCTGACCAAACAAAATATTGAAACATTGACCAGATCACCCTGCAATTTGACTAGACAAAGGAAATTAGTTTTTTCAAGACAAAATTAATCTTTTGATATGAATAACTGGCATCTAATTAAGCTTTTCTTTTCTCCATGAAAAGATGATTATTCGCTGTCATCCAAGAAGCTTGCTTATTCATACATGGAGTCTCTAAATGTCTCGTGTCTATAATTTGTATGATGAAATAGATCAGCGATGGTCTACAAAAGTTGTTCTTCCTGAGCAACAAACATGTCTACAAAACACTTGAGATCTTCACAGGTTTTATCCAAGCTTTGGCACTCTCATGTCTAGAACTTTTAAAAACTTTAATTAAAAAAGAAAAATCTAGACCAAACATCCTTTGAACATGTTTTCAACAATTAGAATCATGAGAGAAACAAATTAAAATTTTTCAGAACTATTACATTTGAAAGAAACATTAAACTCACTACCAAGCTCAAAGCAGACTATAATCTCTATTGACAAGCTAAAAAGAAGAAGACCTGCCTGCTTAGATACGTCAGCCATAGGATTTTCCTTCACATAGTCTTCAACTATTTCTACAAGATCATCCTGTCACATGAGCTGTGGTTAGGCCTGTCAACGGGTCGGGTCTAGACCCGGATCCGGACCGGATCCGTGAAATTATTGCGGGTATGGGTAGGGATTTAATTCCGTTTCCCGGATCCGGATCCGTTTTGTCAAACAAAAAAACGGGTCGGATACGGAATATAGTATTCCGACCCGTATTAGACCCGGATCCGGATATAAATGAATTAATAATTTAAAAAATATATATTTATCAATATAATTTGATTAGGGTGATGTATTTTAATAAAGTTAATTTGATTTCTTTTCTTATTTGGTTTTTTCTTTGCATTAGTTAGAAATTAGTTTACAAATATATTTTTTTCTCATTTTTATTAGAAATTATAAATTTTGGTAAATTTGTTCGGGTAGACCCGGATCCGGATCCGGACCCGCCGGATCCGGATCCGGAATATAGGATAAAAGACCCGTCGGGTAAACGGGTCGGATCCGGATCCGGCATAGTAATTCGGGTCCGGGTCCGGAATAATGACCCGGCCCGTTGACAGCCCTAGCTGTGGTGATATCATTTGGCAAAAATTGATGGTTAGTAGAATTATGTTTGTAATTTCTTTTCTTTTTTATTTGGTATCAATACCCATTTTCCACGAACTACTTGTCTAACAATAAGACTTTTCTCTCACCTGGCAAACAAATTTGTTGTCATCCTAAACTAGTCGTGTAAAGGTCCACTTCTGCTCCTTATCCGGAAATAATAAATCCATCATTAATGTAATTAATACCAATTAATAAGAGTTGAAACATAATATTGCATTAGGCTCCAGTACAAAACATCACATTTGGGATTAATCCACATCTTTCCCAAAAAAAAGGGAAAATGAAGGAATGGTACTTTTGCAATTTCCTCGAGTCAATAGGGTAAATCTGTAGGGTACATTTACTTCTTCTAATGCACATTTAGAAGTCTTCGTTGATTATCTTAAAAAAAAAAAAGAAAAAAAGGAAGAAGGCTTTGTTTTGAAGTATTATTTTAAATAATTATTTGAAATAATTACTGTAACACTTTTTGTGATATAATATATGTGAGATAAAAAAGTGAATTAAAAAAATATGTTTGTCATGCATGCAAAAAATTTTTTTGGAAAAATTTGATATCCAAATACAGCCATAAACCATTATTCTACTCGAAGAACGAGAGAAACCTTTCCCCTGGGCTACATACCAGGTTTTGACCCTCATCGCTTACTATACAAGTTATAGAAAAATTGAAATCATAGAAATCGAAAAGGAAAATGCCAGTATGAAAAGACTCCATCTTTGGCCTAAAAATCCTATCTTGCTTTTCTCCCTCCTCCACTTCTTCTTCATCATCATTATCTTCAGCTTCAGGTCCCAAAAGGGTCTCAGGTGGACTCTTGGTGTTGAAGGCGCAAAAGCTGGTAGAAAGTGAAGATTTGGGGGGGGGGTTCCTAGGATTTATGGAAGTCAAAATTGTGGGAAATTGAAGAAAAAGATGAAGAAGAAGAGGATGATGCAGATGGGTTGTTTTTGCAGGGCTTAAGGGTCTCCTTGAAAGTGCTCAAAGACATGGAAAATTGGAGATTGAGATCAAAATCTTGAATGTTTCTGCAACAATTTTGGTTAAAATTCTGGAGTTTTTTTTTTTGTTTGTTTCTGTTTTTGTGAAAACTTTCAAATGTTTCTAGGGTGTTTTCAAAATATATAACTTGTTTCCGGTAACTGACAAACCGCCTGGCGCCTATTTTGGAGTTTGCAATTTTAATTTCTTTTCTTTTTATTTTTTCTTAAAACTGAGAGATTTTAGAGTCTTCTGTTTTGGGCTCCCTCAATTTCCTGAGGAAAAAAAAAATGAAAAGGTTTCTGAAGAAATTGATTTTCTGATTGGACTACATAGATTTTGTGTCCCTTATAATTCATTCGCTATAAACAAACCGTGCTTTTAACAAACCGATCAACTGGGGTTGGGCCAAGTGGTAAGCAGCTTGGTTCCGCTTAAGCAGGTCTCGGGTTCGAAACCTGGTGTATGCAGCTACCCTTGTTGGGAGACTCACCCACCATAGCCAGGTGTGCGACCCGGGTCGACCAACGGATTAGTCAGGGTAAAGCCCTGGATACCGTGGCAGACAACAAAAAAAAAAAAAAACAAACCGATTCACTAAGGATTTGATTCAAATTTGATTTTTAATGTATTCAAGTTCTAATTCGAGTAAGAATTAGAATTCATTTATAGTATTGAGTAAGAATTAGGATTCATTTATAGTATCGAATAGAATTCGAACTTGTAGATATTCGACTCATTAAGGCTTAATTCGATTAGAATAATTTTTAATATTTTATATTCAAAATATTTGTTAATATTTTATATGAAATTGTATATTTATTATTTTATTATATATAATGTATTAGCCATGATTTAATATTAAATATTGAAGAATTAAATAAATTTCGAGCTCTCGATCGAATTTGAACCCACCAAATATTAAATCTAAATTAAACGGTAAAAAACTTAATTCAATTCGATTATAACCCTGTACAAAGAGTATTGATTTTCATCTTGGAGGGAAGTGTAGGAAGACTTGGAAGATGCTTTGGAGCATAAGAACTTTAATCTTTGGGTCCAAAATTCTATTACTCCCCTAAAAATCAAAACAACCACTTCCAATGATATGCAAAAAAAAAAAATTGCCAATCATACATGTTTGCAAATTTTATGGAAATTTTCAAAGTAATAGACTACATAGATCATCCTAGACAATTCCTAAGATTTTAACTTTTAAGTGGTTGAGAAGCAGAAAGATATTTTGCTACTTTTCTCTTGGGTTGAATGAACGCTGGTTAATGTGGTGAGGAATGATACCATAGCATCTTTGAAATCTAACTCCGTAAGGGGATATCATATGTTCATATATGTTAAATATCCCAATTTGTAAATTCATCCAAGATTTGATCGACTCTTAAACTAATTACTATCCTAATAAAATTCAAGATAAGATTCAAAAACAATATCTTGTTCCTATTTTACCGGAAGTAAGAGTCCTGGTCCTTGTAGAATTTGAAAACCGGTTTAAAACATAGATAAATATAACTAAAACCCTCAAACGCCGAAGCTACGCAATAACCTTATTTCTCTTCGTTAAGTTCTCTCTTTCCTTATTCTTCTCAAAAACTAATCAACTATGGAGTGTGATCAAGAGACCCCAGTTGACGATTTTTGTCATGCATGGGAAGGTAGCTACTTAGACATCCCTCGAGTTGAATTGAAACCTTACGATCAATTCTACATTCAATTCAAAATTGAGTTCACATATGTGATGGCAATGGAGGAAGAAGAACAAGAGGAAGACGATAAGCCTGATTATCTATCTGGTAACCTGCAAAGCATAAATTTTTGTCATCAATTTTGGGAACGTTGTGAAAAATTATCATGTAACAACTTGACTTGGGACACCATCCATAGGATGCTATCAAGATTAGGAGTTCCAACACATAAACAACCTTTTATGATACAAAAAATCTCAGGATGTGCAGATGAAATTGCTAGCAAAGTCGAAAACAGAACACCCAAAGTGTTACCGATGATTGTCTCGATTGGAGTGGTTGTGGATAATACACGAGAAGAACATCTTTTGGCAATGAGAGAATCAAGGGAAGCTGAGTTGAGAATAAACCCTGTGAGAAAAGAAGCAGTTGAAGCTTTAGAGAAAGTCAAGGTTGAAGATTGTGAAATTGGAGCTAGCCACTGTATGATATGTATGGAGAAACTTGAAGAGGGTTGTGAAGCTACAAGAATGCCATGTTTGCATGTTTATCATGGGAGTTGCATAGTGAATTGGCTTGGAGTAAGTAATGTTTGTCCACTTTGTCGATATCAATTGCCCTACTAGGTCAGTTTATTAGCTTAGTTTATTAGTGAGGGTCAATTGGAAGGCATAGTCTAAATTTATTTGTGTTTTTGTCTATGTAAAAAGTCCAACTCATGTATATTTTGCTTTTTCCTTTTATTACCTTTTCTACTGTAAACCCTAACTTCCAGCCTATATATGTATAGTTTGGGACTGTCTTTCTATTGTTCAGGAGTAATGGAAGGTAATAAAAAAACTAATATCTTTTCGAGTGTTCATCTTTGTAATTATTATAACAAAACTTATGGCCTAATCCGATAATTGATTACAATCATATTCTATCATAGTTGCGTTGCAAACCTAACCCAAAAAGAACCTGTGAAGGGTGGTCACTCTAGTTTGGACAATAACATCATACTATGATATTTGAAATTCTAATTCCTTTATTCTTACAACCTAAGGGCTATTCCTTTTTTTTTTTTTGAAACTTGCTTTTCCTATTATTTGCTCATATTCTTCAGACACGTTTCATGTTGGCTAAGGTAAAACTATTTAAGGTTCCAGCAATGATCAAGAAATTATACTGTGGACTTTAATTTGAATCATTTTGTCATTTTTGCTTGTGCTTCTAAGACAGTAATATGGGCCACGAAATTGAAATTAATCCTCAAAATATGTAAAGTGGGCCATCACACCACTTGGACTCTGAAAAGGTGAAGTACAATTAAAAGTCCAGCTTTGGTTCTAATTTATTTCTCTATCTTTCTTGGAAAAGCATTCAAAAATTGGTTTAAAATCGAGCTTTGCTTTGAATTACCTATGACCGTTAAATCTCTCAGATTATGCCAAATGTAATCACTTGCCAAAAATTGCTTACTCATAGTAACGCCAAATTTTGCATTGAAGACTCACACATATTTTATTTTTATCACATAATTGATAATATAACGGTAATCTCATTCAAGTTGATAATAAATACCCCACTCTTCTCATTTCTTGCTCCCTAAATTCATCCTAAAATTTCTCGATTTTTCTCTCCAGTCTTCAGTCTTTAGCCATCTTTCTCTCTCTCTTTTTTTGCTAGTGCAAAATACTCGTTTCCATTGCCAACTTGATCATATTCCATAGATCACTGCTAAAAGAAACTTAGATATTTCTCAAATTTCCAATAAATCTATCCCTCTAAAACTTATGGAATTTGGTCAACGAATAGCCTTCACCATTTTCTTGGTGACTTTTCTAGGATTTTTTCTCTCCATATCTCAATCTTACACCTTCTATGTTGGTGGCAGGGATGGTTGGGTCTTAAAACCCAAAGAAGATTACAATCAGTGGGCTGGAAGAAATCGATTTCAGATTAATGACACCCTCAGTATTAAAACCCTTTTTGCTTGTTCATGATTAATCATTGGCCATCTACATATTCTGCATGCAAAATCTTTTGGTTTTTCATCAAAAATTTTAGCCCTTTAATAATGTTTTCTTTTTTCTTGCAGTTTTTAGATACAAGAAAGGCTATGATGATGTTCTGGAAGTAGATAAAGATGATTACTACAACTGTAACAAGGAAAACCCCTTTTTAGCTCTCAAAGATGGGGAATCAGTGTTCAAGTTTAACAGGTCCGGTCCATTCTTTTTCATTAGTGGTTATGCAGATAATTGCCAGAAGGGTCAGAGGCTTATCATTGTCGTTTTGCATCCAAGAGGTAATCCTACCAATGCTCCATCACCAGTTGCGGCCAATCCTCCCTCTCCTTCTCCTTCTCATTCTCCCTCTCCATCTCCAGCTCCAATTTTCGCCCTGACTTCTTCACCAGTTAAGCCTAACACTCCTCCTCCTGCAGCCGCGAGTCCCCCTTCGCCAGTGATCGTTCAGCCCTTTGCTCCTGCACCGTCTCCATCTGCCGCATCAACTACTTTTGGTGACTCAATTGGTTCTTTGTTGGGAATAAGCCTCTTCTTGGTCATATTTGCTTTTGGTTACTGATTTCGCGTAGATCATCTGCATCTTGTATTGCAGAAAAGTAGATTATTTGTAATTCATTAGGATTATTGTCCATTTTAAGTTGTTTTTAGGCTATTTCTATTCCTATATGACATTAGTGTTATTGTGTTCTTTCATCTATATATGTGAAAATGTAATTAATTCCTCTATTTACTTTAACGTGTCAAAATGTGAATTTGCCGTGTATGCAATGAAGTAATGAACATTTGTTTTTATTGAGGATTGGGATGAAGATTTTGTTTCACGTGTGGACAAAAGAAATTCATCAGTTGGTTGCAACTACCTCATGTAATTAATATAAGTCAATGATAATTTTTGGTTATTGATCGGTTCTGAAAATTAATGAAATCTCATAACGATGATCAAGTGATTGTAACAAAGGGAAAAAGATGATATTGACTATTAATGAGTGGATTTTTTTTAGGGGTTGTATGAAGGTAATTGATTTTGGAATTGTGTGGAGAATCCAGATGCAATGGATGAAAATACATCTTCAAATTTATAAACACTTGAAAAAATTAGAAAATATTGAACTTCACCAGGAATAAAATCAAATCTAACTTTTCAGTAAAATAAATAAATAAATAAAAGTGCAATGAATAAATAAAAGATATGTGTACAAGATTTAAAAACAAAGTCTACTATTACTAATACACATGTATGAATTACTCCGGTTACAATAAATCTTTTATATCAATAAGACAAAAAATGTATCCTCCTGTTATGTTAGGCTATGAGTGAGCATGGAAGAAGTTTCACACCTCATGTGCTACAATCAATTATTTTCTTCTTTAAGTAAGAAATAAGAGTTGTGTTTTAAAAAAAATTTAACATCTTCTGCTTCTTCTTTTTCATTTCTGTTGAGAAAAAAAGTCAAAGCATGTAAGCAATATAAGGTCTTTTGATTGCCAAATTGAATTAGTTTTAAAGTTTGACAGCTATTTCTTTCCGAAAACTGACATTCACACTTCTTATTTAGTTTTCTACACTCCAATTTACTCACTAAAACTATAGTTTTCAAAGAGTATTAGAGATTTATTGGGGAGCACAAATATCACTTCCCTTCTTTCCAAATCCTTCTTGAAACCAAATCATTTCTTAAACAGGTTTGAAGTCAACTTCACTCGTTCAGATTATGTATAAAGAAGCTTTATAGAACTTGAGAGAGTTTTGTATTCTTTTTGGATAATTAAGGATGGAATCCACTATATACTCCTTTTATATGACGAGATTGAGCATATTCAATATGTTCTTATCCAAATATGAGCATTCACTTCATATCCAGAAAAACAATTACAATCATGTGGTTGGTGTTATTAAACATGGATCTGCAACAAAGAGACATTTTTTTTTTAATTAAACTCTCGGACTTTTATTCAATTAAAAAAGGAATGTTACACAATGAAATTCTGGCGCAGGGGCCTACATCTACGAAAGGAGGGAAAAGCCAATCTGTTTAAACGATAATTATCCCTGGCTAAGAATGGGAGGCCCACGAAGGTGTCATACACACAAATTCTCTGATCTATATGGGCACAGCCCACATTAGACAATACATCTGCCACTGCCACTGTATTAGCTTCCCTGTAACAGTACACGAACTGAACCCTTCTACGAGTTAGATGCAAAATCTTCTCCACCTCCCCATCGATGGACCAAGGACAACGGGACTCTTGCCAGAGAATTCGTACTAGCATCAATGAATCTGATTCAATAATTAGATTCTCCAACAAAGAGACATATTTACTGACGTAAAACGAGATAAAACATATTGTGCAATTTGTAGAGATACAAACTCGTTCGTTATCTCCACCTTCGACTTGAAAAGTTTCAGAATTCTGATTAATCCAAAATGCAGAAATCAAGAAGAAATGATGAGATTTAATAAGGAAATGGCCAAAATAATCATAAACAGAAAGCATTGCAATAACTTTCCTGGTATTTATGACAATTTCGCCTAACAGTCCTCTTATTTTGAATGCTACACTTCCTTCCCCAGTTTTTATTGTTTAGGTAACAAAACCTCATAAATAGCACAACTTTCAAATGGAATTCCCAAACTACTTTTTTTTTGGGTGAAAAAGAAAAGAAAGAAAGGACATAGAACCAATACGACCACCAACACCACGCTATACCACTATGCCATGTTTACTACCACCACAATAATAAAAAACAAGCAAACCAAAAAAAAAAAGTAATAAATAAATAAAGTATTAACATGGACTTTTTTGGACTGAAAATTAGCCTTTATGTTAATCAGACAAAAAAATTACACAAGGATGTAAAGTGGCTTAAATTAAAGTACATCAAAGATCACTATAACAACGTACCACAAAAAAAAAAAAAGGAAAAACAAGGTGACCCGTTTCCATTTCCTTTTTCTTTAATTGTATTAGGTCCTCTTATTTGGTTTGTGAATTGAGTTTTAGATAGGGGCGAATGTGTTCATTTGGTAGCAACGGGGAGGTAAATGCAATATTGGAAATAAGAGAGTAATTAAATAAAATTATCACAAATCTCAATGAAAGTTTCTAAAATAATTGCTAATTAATAAGCTATAGAAATCCCTCTTACCTTGACCAATCATTTTTTCATATCTTTAATCAAAATTTCATCTAGCCAAAAAAAAAGGAAAAATATAATAAATAACAAATTCAGAAATAGATCTTCAAAACATATCAAAAGATAGCTAGCTAGCTCTTAATTTTCATCAGCATTATGATCATTCAGTGTTTCTTGGACATCTTGTAATATCAGTACAACCCCTGGTGTATGGATTAGCTGGTCCATGATAATCACAATTGTTATAGGAATGCCCTCTACGGTTACATGGAATGCTGTCCCTCCTCGTTGCAGCATAGCAAATAAACTGTTGAACTTGTGCTAAACCTTTTCGACTGTTATCAGACCCCATGATCACCATTTCTTCCCTGTCAATATTCTTGCATTTTCTATGATCTCCACCTATAAAACCCTCACACTTTTGACCAAATGTGCTTGTAAGATGATTAGCAAAATTCTTAAGAGTATATCGGTGTGCGCAAAGCGTGCAAATGATGAGTTAAATAGCATGACTAGTTGACGAAACAGAATCACTCCATGAATATTGATGGGATATTTATGGCTGGAGAGGGCCATTTGTTTTGGATGAGTGGGAAAAGAGACGGTACTGGGGAGAGTGAGTTGGAGGAAGTCAAGAAATTAGTCGACGAATACTGAGCTAGGAGAAATAAAAGGGGAAGGCTGGAAATCTAGTTTTGATTGCTATAATACTATACATTATTTTGGGTTTTGACGAAATGGGGGAGCTATTCTTACGGGAATTTAAAACTATTCAAACTTGAGAATCCGATCCTTTCTCAAGCGGATATATAGAATTTAGAGCTGTTATTGGATTGGCCAATAATAGTAAAATACTTGGATATAATAGCATAACTGACATTTAAAAGAGAAAAAAACTAAAGAGAAATTCTTCGAAAGCACAAAAAATTCATCTTGGTTGAACTTGAGCATAAACCAATAACAACATTGTTACATAGAAAACAAAAAGCAAAAGAAAACACAATAAATTTATTAGAAAACTACAAAGTTGTTTCGAAATTGGTCAGACAACATCATTTTTTTTTTTTTTGGTTGCCTGCCACGGTATCCAGGGCTTTGCCCTGACTAATCCGTTGGTCGACCCGGGTCGCACACCTGACTGTGGTGGGTGAGTCTCCCAACAAGGATAGCTGCATACGCCAGGTTTCGAACCCGAGACCTGCTTAAGCGGAACCAAGCTGCTTACCACTTGGCCCAACCCTAGTTGGTGTCAGACAACATCATTGATAAATCATTAATCCGACATATTATGATCATTGATCATATCCTTCAAGCTTCCTCATGGCCCTTAGATATGAAACGAGCAAACTTCTTCAGCCAGACTGCAATATACACTAGGGTTGCAGCTCCAAAAAGAGTAACAAGAACGATGTACAAAGTTGTTCTATAAGACTCGTGAGCAGCAATTTCGATCAAGAACCATATTTCTACTGCTGCCATTATTGCAGCACCCAATAAAGTTATGAGTTGCCAAATTAAAGCCCTATAATGCCTTTGTCTTGGACTTGGCTCCATCGTTTCGCTTGAAGTTATCTGCAGACTCATCTTCTCCTTCTTCTGCAAAATCGATTCAACGGAATAATTAACGACTTAACGAGGGTTGTATAGAAATATGAAGGCTTTTTCGTGGTGAATTTTTATAAGAGAAGATCCATCCGATTTGGTAAATTTAATTTAGTGTTAGGTTTCCATGTTTTCCCTCAAAAAGGGATACAAAAAGATTCTGTTAGATTTTTAAACTATTAGTATTACTCATAACTGGTGGGTAATTAATTGATCGATTTAGCATAGTTCCCATTCCATTACTTGCAGTGGCAATCATTCCTTATTAACATATATAGTAAAGGGGCGTTTGGTAAGAGGGTATCGGATTCGGGGAATGGAATGAACCCATAAATGGTGTTTGGTTCACTGGAATGGGAATTGAAATCTTGGAATGATTTATAAAAATTTGGTGTTTCTCCATTCCCAAGTATTTTGGTGGGTTTTGTCCGATTCCCAAGTTTGATTCTAAGAAACAAATCCAATTACATATTATAATTATACAATGATATAATTAATATTTATATATATTATATATATTATATATTATAATATATTATATATATGTATATCTATAAATGTATATTATATGTGCATATAATTAAAATAAATACATGTATATAATATTAATAAATTATATATTTATATTTATATTTAGTATTTTAAATATAATAATATACAATAACTATATCTAATTAATATGCATTATATTTATATAAAATATTAGTACAATTAATATTTATATATTATATAATTATAATTATATATTTATATTATAACTTTCATATAATTATAATTAATTATATATAATATTTAATTTAATTAGTTACAAACTTATAATAATGATATTATTATATTATATAATTATATATTATAATTATTGAGTTAAATATAATTATACTTATATAATATATATTATAAATTTATTAATATTATATAATAATATATTTATAATATATATGTATATTTATAAATGTATATTATATGTGCGTATAATTATAATATATACATGTATGTAATATTAATAAATTATATTATTATTATTATTATTATTATTTTAAATATAATAATATATAATAACAACTATATTTAATATGTAATATATATTACATTTATATAAAATATTTGTACATATTAGATAATTATAATTGTATATTTATATTATAACATTTGTATATTTATATTTAATTATATATATAATATTTAATTTAATTAGTTACAAACTTATAATAATGATAATATTAGTTATATATATTATATAATGTATATTAATTTGTGTAATATAATTAATATTATCAATTATACTAATAATTATACATGTTTACTAATAGAAATTATTAATCAGTTAGACTAAATTTACTAATACATTTATACTAATATATTTAATTAGTAAAAATTTCTTATATCTCATTTACAAAGAGCCAATAACTATCATTTACAATGTGATTTATAATATATTTATTATATTCCATTCCGAAAGAGTCGACGAACCAAACATCAACTATAGTAATGATACACATTCCAGGTACTTGAACCAAACAAATGTATTGGAATGAATGACCTCATTCCAAACCCAAGATATCCGATTCCGAATCCGAATCCAATTCCGATGTGCGAACCAAACGCCACCTAAATGTGTGAATGCAATTGCCTCCAATTGAACCCAATTGCTGACGTGGCGCTCTCCCATTGGTTGATTGGTGGTAGTCCTCCAATTGATTCCAATTTGATGAGTTGTCCTCCTCTGATTGGTTGATTGGTGGTAGTACTCCCAATTGTTTATGAAAATAGTGATGTGGCCAGTTTTGATTGGTCAATTGTGATGAAATTTGTCCTTCTTTTTTTCTTCCCCTACGGATTTCTTTTTTTGCTATACTCGGGTGAATTGTTTTGTTTTTGATTTGTCAGATGTTAATGCAGTATTTTTTTTTATTTTTATCCAAAAAAATGCCTTTTTCTGCGATTAATGATTCGTTGGTTATTTGGGTCTTTTTTTTTTTGGGATCCAACGAATTATATTTAAAAAATGGGTTTTTTAAATCTCCTTATGTAATTTATTGTTCATGTTTACTTAATAATGGTGAAAAGATCATATTTAATTGGCAATTTCTTGCAGTAAATCGTATTTAAAAAATGTTCCGTTTAATTGCGTTTTTTAAATTGCGTTTTTTTCCTTGATGATGTTAACAACAAAATTGCCCTTTTTCTCTTTCGCGAAAATGCATCTATTTACCAATACTTTGCAGTTAATTGTTAGTAGCTACTTAATAATGCTTTTCGTTTTGGCCATCAAATGGATCGTTTTTAATTAGCGATTTCTTGCCGTTGTTAGAAAAAAAGTCTTTAATTAGCGATTTCTTGCCGTTGTTAGAAAAAAAACCTTTCTCCTAAAACAAAATGATTATCAATTTTTACAATTGATTATTAGCAATTAGTTATTGTTTAATTGTTGGTTTTTCCTTGTCATTTTATTTGTTATTGTTAATAGTTACTTAATTAGTTGTCCTGCGTTTTTACCTATTATAAAAGAATACCTCTTTATTAATCTTTTCCTAAGAAAAAACTTCTTCCGTATATTTGCCTGGAAAGTTGCACTTTCCCGTTACTTGCATCGATTTTAGAATCTATTTTCTGCCTCAGCTATCACTTCCGATTACTTTCATTTGGTGGACAGTTGTATTTGATGGACAAGTTAGGACGTCTATTTTACAATATTACCCACCCTTTGAATTTCAATTTGCTCTCTCTCTAATTGCGGTTCCTCTTTTTCTATTTCTTAATCAGGGTCATGTTTGTAAAAAAGCTATGGCCGTCACTGTGGAGTCCTGCCAGCAATCGCCTTTCACCTTGCTCTCTTCAGGGATAATCCGGTGCTTTCCTTTTGCACAGTGGTTTTTAGCATTGCCTGCCTTGCCATAGCAGGAGCTCGGCGGCTTACCATCATGATCGGTGGTAGATGTGCAGCTGCTGCATTTTTTCTTCTAATCCTTTCCAGTTGCTTTTTCGGTCGACACAAAAAAGGTGGGCTATCAACTTGCTTCTTCTTTTGCTCTCGCTTTTTCTAGACTTTCTCGTTGCTAATTTCTCAATTTGTTTCAGCTTGCAAAGCTGCTGTTGCTGGTGTGTTGCTGGTGAGTGTCTTGCTCCAACCTCATTTTACTTACTCTCTCGGCATTTGTTGTGTTTTTTCCCCCAAAAATACTCGGCTTTGTACCTTGTTATTTTTCCTCATTCATCCGCTTCTTTCTTTTCTCGCGCATTGGTTTAATTTTCTGCATTTGTTTTGTCTTGCAGAGCTCCTCTTGTTGCTGTGTTGCTGGTAAGTTTCTTCTATAAGCAAACATTTATTTTACTTCAGGTTACTCAATCATAATCTTTTCTTCAGATTACTCAACCATATTAAAAATCTTTTTTTCCCCTTTTCATTTTTCCGCGCATGATTCCTCGAACCCATCTGCTCTAATATTCATCCCAAAGACATCTTCTTTACACCCCCAATTTTAATTTGGATGGTCTGCATCAAAATTAGGGATGCCCAGATATTAGAAATTCACTAGCTTTTGCTCCAGTCTTGGGATTCAAATTTTGCATTCTTTTTTTTACAACTTTCTACTGTTCGATGTTTCCTGTTTCATTTAATAGAGTTATCTTTTTAATACAAGAGGGAAAAATTATGATTACTTCAGGTTACTCAATCATTTTTTTTCTTTCTTTTTTTTGGGCAGATTGGAAGTCAACAGTTGTTCGTCTCATATTTTATGAGAAAAAAGGTAGACCTGAGTTTTTTTCCTACAAATTAATTGGTGATCATTTTGTTTCTATCTTGGAGAGTCGGCTATTTTTCCCTTCTATCTTTAAGATCTGACAAATACTTTTTTTATTATCGATTTTTTTCCTATACACTATTACCTTTATTGTTGTGTGATTATTCTTTTATTGTGTTTTTCTCTAACTTGTTATTGATATGTGCCTTTTTCTTTTTAGAAAATTTTTGGTCCTTCTTCTCTCCGGCATTCACTTTCCTCATGGTGAGTTTTCTAATTTTTGCATCCGTGCTTACTTTTATTTTTTTTCCTGAGCTCTATTTTAAGTTTTTTATTATTGTTATAGGTGTTGTTGCTGTTTATATTTGGAGGATTTTTTTTGTCCACTTTTCTAATTTGCAGTTATGGTTTCTATATATTTTTCTCTATATATGAGTAGCAAAAAGTAGTTCCTACCTTTATATTTGATTTCAGGTTTTCATCTTTAAGATCGAAGAACTCGTTAAACGTGGCAAAAAAAGGTTATTACCTTTTTGTTTGATTTCATGTTTTTATCTTCGAGGCTAAAAGAACTCATGAAAATATAATGGATTTTAATGCCTTAATATCTACTTTCCTTGCTGAAAAGTTTTCTATGATTTTTTCAAAATTTCCCCTCAACTTATTTCCTAATCATTCACTTCAAGTAGCACAGCATACTGCATCGTTTATTTGCAAAATACCAAAACAAACAGGTAGCGTTTGTATAAATCTCCATTTTTGAGTTTGTGAAATAGAGGAAAAGAAAACGTGGTCTTAAATACCAAAGTTCATGTTTTGTAGCTACTGCTTTTCAATTGTGTTGTTGCAGTTTGTAAGAATTATTATGGTGCTCTCAACAATGGGGACCACGTCTGTTTTAATCGCTGATTTTCAATTTTTTTCTAAATGCCCTTTCTATGAGCTAAAGCTCTCAAGAGAATATCAGCAAATTTATTGGTTGATTTTTCTTTCTCTAAAATTTTTTTGTTTTTCCTTCGCAGTTGAGCTTTCACTGACACGCTCACTTTGACTAAATCAAACTTGTGCATGGTAATCAAGTGACTTCTAAGGTTTTCTTTTCTATCGTTGTGTATATTTTTCTTGGCTGTGATTCTTTATTTTTTTTCCTTATAGTTTTAGTCTCCAATTATCACTTGATGGTTATTTTGATTTTACTGGTTGTTTTTTGTGATTGTGATGGGTCCAGAAAGAGAGAGGGGTACAGTTAGTTCATTTTGCAATTTAATTGCTTGTTGATCTTTCCAGTTTCTTCATCTGTTAGAATGGTGAAATTTTTTTACATAATTTTTTGAAGCCAAAATAACAAAAAAGATGTCAAAATCTGATTTTAGGAGTTATGATACTTTCCCACGAGTCTAGAAGATTGGGGCTATACTGCATTTTATTGTGTGCATATTGGGATATTTGGGTCTTTTGATCTCTCTTTCCTTTTGTCTAATTTAATTAGATTTCAGCTGTCAACCATGTATTTTTCTTTAATTTTGTTATATATGTTTTTTGTTTTCCTAAGCAAGTCCCTCTATTTTTCAAGTGGATAGCTAAAAGTTATATATTTTGTCAACTATTATAAGCTATAAAGGTAAGAAGAAGGCATATACTAATGATGCGGTTCATGCTGCTCTACAAGTGATAATGTCTCTTCTTCTTAGAACTGATGGATTTTGAACAAAGATGTGTTTGTTAAGTTGGTGTATTCACTGGTAAGGTCCATAGAACTCGAATTTGTGGAGGAAATGGACCGTAATGGTATAAAAGTACTCAGTTTATAATATAGCTTGTAATCCAAACCTTTCAAGAAATAATTACGTGGCCTGGTGTTTGTCGATAGATTTAATAAACTTTTGTGCTAAATAGGTGCCATGTGTCTTATTGTTTCATCTTACACAAGATAATTTCCTGGTGGACACACTTGTGAGTATTGCACTTTCCCAAGTCCTTTCTTTTTGGGTGCAAATTTAACATTTTAAGCACTTTCTTAGGTGTTCTTAATTGCTAAGAGCATTGGATACAAGGGGCATATCGTCATGTCAATCGCCACATCATAGACAACCTAAAATTTGAATTAAGTTGTCCCTTGTTCACTCCTGGTAAGATCCTTAATGTGTTGTTGTAGCCTTTGCTAATTTTGTTGCATACTGCTAGGACCAAGAGAGGTTGACTGAACATGAAATGTGAGTTAAGTGTTCCCGAACATTTCGGGATTGTTATGATGTTAGTGTTTCTTCTTCTTGCTCTCAAATTAAATGGTGACATGCGCATATTTCTTAGCCATTGGTTTCTATTTTTCAAAATTTCTTCTTTTCTATTCTTTTATGAATTTATTTTTGTTAATAATGTATTTTTCTGGTTTTGCAGGTGCAAATGATGAAGATTTTGTCTGCTCAATACTCCTATTAAGTTTCTTCTTCCAGGTGAAATAGATTTTAATATTTCAAGAAGATAAAGTTCTCAATTCTTGTGATTTAATGATAATTAGCTCTTGCCTTCTAGGCTGCCTACAAGTTTATGTTATTGGATTTATTTCCTATATTGAAAAAGCAGTAAATTTTTTGCTTCTTTCATGGATGTATGCTTACTATTGTTTTGAGTACGTGGTGGAATTTTAATATTTTTTTGTTGTGTCCTATCTGCTATAATTCAGATAAAAGAT